>NC_056727.1:576438315-576444111 GCF_019279795.1 Protopterus annectens | reverse complement strand
ATTTACTTCCTTTCTCTGTAGAATTTCTAACTAAATTTGTTTGAAAATTTAAATAGACACCTGCTCTTAGTTTCCTTTTTTCTCCCTTTTACTTAAGAGCATCAGTCAAAGATCCTTGGTCAATTTGTTTTCTTAAAATTTTATTCTTGGCTATCAGGTTAACAAAATCCTGCAGGCACCTTTTACAACTCAATCCCTTGTTACTTAGATCCCAGGTAGTTATTCATTGTTGTAGCACATATGTATACTTTATTCATTGTTTAGCCTATGAAAGCTCATTTTTGTTAATTGTTTACAATTAATCATTTATGTTAAATTTATTGACTTTTAACTAGATTTTTTGTAAGTTGTTTAATTAATAGTTTTATGTTTATTATTGATTACTACTTGTCACATTTTTGTAACAGTTGTTCAATATAAATTAGGTCTAATATTTCTATACTTTTCTATGTGGTGCATGAATTGGTTTGAGAACACACAATCTGCTCTATATTTTTAAGTGATGCATACTGTTGGATTTGTTTTCTAAGATCTTCCAATTGCTTATCGCTATATTTATGTAGTGGTCAGGAATGTCCTGCTTGGTTATTTCTTCAATTGCTAACTTTATATATATTATGTTCAGCTTATCCTCTTGAACTTTTCTAGACTACACCACTTTAATATATTTACCTCTAAACCTTCTACTTCTGAAATCGTCTTTGCTGAACTAACCCAACTAGCATCAACTTTGAGTACCTTACCTTTTTAGCTCTCAGTTCCCGTCTGACATCTGCTATGCTAAGATCCAACTCTCCTTTGCTATTCCTTCTTTCAAAAGCTCTAATGTAAACTTTTTACATTTAAACATCCACATTTCTTACCCATATGTTAAAATGTATTCCAACTGAAATAAGAAGCTTCATTTAACAGTCCTGGTATTGATTATCTTAACACATCTTTCTTGTTAACTCAGACAGAGTACATAAGATCCTTGCCTGTTCTTCCTACCTCCTGTTTATTCTTAGTAATGATTAAAAAATGCCTTGCAGGCACCTTTTAAACCACATTCCACTTTAAGCCCCAGAATCCCTAGTTCTCATATGTTTTAGCAACTTAATAAATTACAATCATTGTTTAACTTCACAAGGCTATGTTTTCAGAATGTTTACAACTGTAAATGCCTATTTATGTTGAATTGTATTAGACATTTTACAACTCTATATGTTTATGTTGGATTGTGTTAGACATCTAATATATTTTATGCTTTATTATTGATGTTACTATGGCATGCTAGCATTTTATTATGCACCAAGTTGTTTCTAATATAATAGTTTGTATGGTCTATTTGCATAGCTGCACCTTGTTCACTAATGTTATTCATGTAATTGTGTTGTGAGTAGACAGCTCATACTAGTGTCTAAATTATTTCTATAAGTTTGTGCTTTTACTGGAGGATAGAATCACATTAGAGAACCACGACAGATTGCTGCTCGCTATATTTTTGTCTGTGGCTGCATAACTGTCTGGGTTTTTGTTTTCTAATGTTCTTCCAATTGGCTCAGTATCTGCATATACTAAGTAGTGGTTCAGGACATTGTCCTGCATGTGGTAGCTATTTGCTCAGTGTGTTTTTTACAATCTTTATAATATATATTTACCATCTCAAAAGTGCTTACTCCTCTCTGTACTCTTCATTTCTAGACCTAACACCACTCTTAAGTATTCAACTGTGGTACCACCTTTAACATTCTTATAAGAGAAGCGCAGTCCGGGTCTGAACTGTCTGCAAACAGCTACATTTAACTTTGAGTATGTGTCTACCTGTTTGAGCCAATCTTCATTTTCCCCTGGAGAGCACTGTGCTTTGGCTGTAAGCACCCCCCCCACCACACACATCTTCCACTTTCTCTTATTCCCTTCTGTTAGCAAATAGTATCCATAACTGATCAATACTGTGTGTTTGTTAATTTAAACTATGACCACAGTAGCCTACTGATACAAGGTTATCCTGTTTTTCCACCTGAGAAATTAAGAAAATACTTACAGTTTCAGAGCAGTCCTTGGTCAATTGTGATTGTTTCTTAACACATACTTGTCTTGCTTTTTGATTGTTTCCAGCCCCTCATACAAGACCCTAACAGGGTCTCTACCCGCTTCTCTCCCCACCCTGCCCCCTATTACCTCCCACCCCCAGTGGTCACACCTTTATTGCACCCAAACCCCTCCCATCTTTCCAATAGCCAACCACAGCGCTAACCCACCACTACCTCCTCCATATTCCCTTTACTTTCACACCTCCTCAACTGACATGTACAAGCATACCTTTCCTTTGCTCACTGCATGCACTCTCCTTGCATATCTTACATCCTACCAAAGCTCCATCATTCCCCCACTTAACCACTACCACTGTACTACTACTCACACCACCACCCATGTCTCACCCATACTCAGCTCCCCTCCCACCAGCTCAAGAACCATCCCTATGCACCCCCACATATTCTACCAACTATATTACTCAAACATAAAGCATCCCTGCAACTTAACATAATAACCCTCCCACCATTCCTATTACCCACAGAGTACAATCATAAAGTTTCCATTATAAACAAACACATTCAAAAACTGAGAAAACTAATAATCTCATGCATATCAAAACTAGCCCTAAGTGGAGACATCCACCCCAACCCTGGCCCTACCATCTCCAACCCCAGTCTTCATAATCAGACTAGAAACCACAACTTCTCCCATATTACAGCCAATAGAAAGGCAAGTGACTTCCTTCTACTAAGTCTAAATATTAGAAGTATATCCAGCAAAGTCCATGAACTCCATGCCACCATTGACTTATACTCCCCAGATATTGTCATCCTGACAGAAACCTGGCTAAAACCTCACATTACCAGTGAGCAAATACTCCCTACAGGTTATGGCATACTAAGAGTAGACCAGCTAAACAAAAAAGGAGGTGGTGTAGCTATAATATTTAAACAGCATCTAAACATCCAGATCTTAAAATCATCAGCTCCACAAATAGGCATTGAAGAAATAATATATACCAACCTCAAAATTAACCAAAACAAAACCATCAACATAATTAGATGCTACTTCCCACCTGGCCAAAACATCCCTCCACTAGAAAACCTCCTCAGCTGGTCTTCCCACCATCTCCCCCAAGAAACTATCATCTTAGGTGATTTCAATATTGACTGGCAATTCTGTTCTGGCAACAATCCAACCCATCATGTACACCTTCATGGCTTCACCCAACTAGTCCAGTCACCAACAAGGATAAATAAAAACTCCAGCAAGCACACTACCCTGGATTGGATACTAGTCAGTAAGAACCCCCAGTCATATATAACAGGCTGCTTATCAGATAGCCTCAGTGATCACTCCCCAACATTCCTACTCAAAAAATACCTGCACCAAGCTAAACTTGTCATCTATCGTCAAATACATAAAAAAATAAACTTTAACCCACTCACATTCATCTCATCCCTCAAAGAATGTAACTGGCATGCTCTAAAGTACCTCAGTCTAGATGACGCAGTTGAATTTTTTAATACTACCTTCCTGAACATCCTTAATTACCATGCCCCCATAAGATTTTCCAGAACCAAAGCACAACCCTCCCCATGGCTACAGAAAACCACTAAGTCAGAAATGAAAAATAGGGATAAAGCCTGGGAGCACTGGCGCAAAACCAAAACCCTCGCAGCTAGACAAACATTCCTAGAACTACGCAATAGAGTCAAAAAGCTAATAAAACAGGACAAATTCCAATACTACCAGTCTGCCCTAGACTCCTCACAACACAGCCCCAAACAATTCTGGTCCTCCATAAACTCCATCCTTCACCCAGGTAAAGTCAGTACCCCTCCTCCTAACATCCCTCACTCCTCAGAAAATATTGCTACCTCATTCAACACACACTTCACCCAAACCATACTATCACTAGCTAAACAACACAACCCCCCTCCCCTCCAACCCACACCTTCAACTAGTAATCTCGCCACTGCCTTCTCTTTTTCTCCTGTACCTACCTCCAACATAAAAACACTCTTAACTAAACTTAAACCCACCAAATTAGCAGCAGACAACCTCCCAAGTGAATACCTACAAATCGCAGCTGATGCTCTGGCCTACCCAGTATCCATCTTGATTAACCGATCTCTGTCAGAAAGTTACGTTCCCACATTGTGGAAAGTCTCACATATAATTCCCCTCCACAAAGGCGGACCCTCTGCAGAACTAACCAATTACCCCATAGCTATTCTCTCTCCACTCTCCAAAATACTAGAGAGATGCATACACTCTCAGGTCTCACACTACCTCCTTACTAACAACCTCCTTTCCAGTACTCAGCATGGTTTCTGACCAAACCATAGCACCACCACTGCCTTACTCTCCTTTACTAACACTACCCTTCAGCATAAAAACAATGGCTATCTCTCCTCTGCTACTTTCCTAGACCTATCTAAAGCATTTGACATGGTCCCACACAAACAACTTATCTCTGTCCTCAATAACCTATCCTTCTCACAATCAGTCACCAACTGGTTTCACAGTTACCTGTCTGACCGCCAACAATCCGTTGTATGGCAGAATGACATATCTCCCCAACTACCTGTCTCCATAGGGGTTCACCAAGGATCCATCCTTGGACCCCTACTTTTCTCTGTTTACACCAATGATCTAGCCTCTGCCACCAAACATGGCACACTCATACAATACGCAGATGACTCAACCATCATCTGCTCAGAACAGTCCATACCCAAACTGCAAAAAATCACACAGGAAGCCTTTTCCTCTGTTGAAACATGGTTATCCGATGCCCAATTAATACTCAACCCAAACAAAACTAAACTACTCATCTTCCAACCCACCAAACATACTCAAAACAACTCTCACTTTAACATCACAGCAAAAGACAACACCACTATATACCCAACTGAACACACCAAATTGCTAGGAGTGGAAATAGACAATAAACTAAAATTTGACATTCACATATCAATGACCATAAAAAAAGTCCACGAAAAACTAGGAGCATTATACAGAAATAAACAATTTCTCACCAAAGCAGCAAAGATTTCAATAGCAAATTCCCACCTTATCTCCACCCTACTTTATGCCTCTCTAGTATATACCAACCTAAGGCAATGTGATCTAAACAAGCTAGAGACCTGCTACAACAAAATCGCCAAATTCGCCACAGGGGCATCCTACCATAGTCACCACTGTCTCTCACTTGCTGAACTGGGCTGGCTTGAACTCCCTCACCTCCTTCAGTGTTATCAACTCTCACTCGCCCACAAACTAGTAAACCATCCACTAAATGTCCCATCCCTCCAGAATCTACTCCAACCCTATCACACCACCAGACCACTAAGATCCAGCAACAAAAATCACTTGCAGATCACTAAAGCCAATAACTCTGCTGGTGAAGCACTATTCTCTTGTGCCATAGCCAAACTATGAAACTCACTCCCACCCACAATTACCTCCGTACCATCTTGCACCAACTTCAAAACTTTATTAAAAGTGCACCTAAAAACATGCTGGCTATGCCCTTGCAACTCCCACTCTAATATCATCCACCCCATCCAACTACTACCTTTCTTTCACCTCCACTAACTACCTTGATGATAGCAAGCTCAGATGCTCATAAGCCTAGTACTTATTATACAGCAGGAACTTCTCATTGTTACATTTGTTAATGCCTGTTATGTACTTCACAGATAAAGATTCTAGTTGTCTACTGATGTACTATGTTCTTCATCTGTAAATATGTTGTAAGTAATTTCTATGTTA
>NC_056727.1:576328315-576433315 GCF_019279795.1 Protopterus annectens | reverse complement strand
CTGGAAAGAGTACTTTTATTTATTTTTGTCAAGTTTTGCTACATTAACTGTGACCAGGATCTGACATTCTAAAGAGTTACCTTTCTTCCTAATATTTTACTCTGTCTTGCAGACAGTTGAGGCTTGAGGCTGGGATACCAGATCAGTGCTTCACAAATTTCATTGTCTTTTTCACTGTTTCACATTCTGCATGATAGTCAGTTGATTAGATATGAAAACTGAGTTGCTCTCATACTGTACTATCCTTTTTATGATATTGTTGGATAAAGTCTTCTGTCAGCTATAAACCTTTGTCTGACTTTCTGATGAGGGACATGAATTCATATTTTGCTTGTTTACTTATTTAATGGATAATGTAAATCTTTGGCCGTACAGCACATGCTAAAACCAATTTAACTGTGTCTTTTGTCCTCACTTGGGAAATAATCACTTTAAATGATTTATATATTTGCTCATTTATTGCCTTTTGTTTACGAGGAAAGTCTGACTGGGCACAAGTTCCATTTTCAGTTGAGGCTTGGGAAGAAAAGCTCCACATTAAATGCATATTTAAAATGAACATTGTATAAATAAACTAAATTTTTGTCAAAGTAGTTCCTTTTATTTTATCACTATTAAAATATTTACCATGGAAGAAAGTTAAGAGAAGACTGCATATCCACTATAACAAATACCAGGACTGCAGTAGCACATATCATTTTAAGTCCCTTTCAGTCTTTTCATAACTTATTGGTACTTAACATTTTCAAATACCTTAGTAAACACGACTGATCGAATTCTAAATTTGGTTTACGTTAACACAGTTATACTGTAGCTTTTAAACAAGCTGTTGCTCACATTTCAAGCATTCAAGTGACAATCAAAGGCTTTGTGGGTATATTCATAGCATGGTAAATGCAATTTTTAGTTAATGTTTACTCTATAAAGAGTGTGTTTAAAGCAGTGCATTTTCTGAAGACCTTCACAATGATGCCTGCTTCATAATTTATATTAATTACATACTTACATAAGTAGGAGTCTGGCTTCTTTGTTTAGATAGCCTAAATGTTCCATCCACTCAAGTATTTAGGCTTAATTTGGTACCTTAATATAAGGGTTAAGTAAAACACATTTTGTGGGAATCTTTAGTGAGTGCTCAAAAGCAGATTTCATGGTCTGGCTGTCTAGGCAACTGTGGGAGAGTTAGTAAGGAAAAGTGGAGGTTAACTGCCTTTCAATCAGCTGTCATATTATCTGACAAAAACAATGAGGCTACATCCACCAGTAAGCTGAATGCAGAACATGCAGGCAGTGCTAGGAATTCAATATTTTATTTGTCTACCAGTCTGAAGAAATCACATGTGGCCAATGCTATGATTTAGAGTTAAGGGGCAACATAGAAAGATGTCATAATACACTATCTCAGTAGTAAATGCCAAAAGAATCTTGTTTAGACTGTAGACAACAGTTGTCTACTATGAAAATTTTAATTTCTATATGAATGCATATGTAAAAAGAAAAAAAAAGACAAATGTATTTGTAGTTCAGGGAGCATGGTGATTATGCTCCAGTATTATGAAAAGGACAAACCAGTTACATGCTTCTATAGTGCAAGACCTTATCTTTACAATTGTTAAGTACATCTGATTCAATTGCTAAGATCGGGTATCATGCTAAGCAGTAAGACCTGCTAGTACAAGCCAGCAGACGACAGCAGCAGAGTTCAAATTTGTTTCTGTCTGTGGTCTGTGCCAGAACATGTCCCTGACTTTCTGTAACATAAGAGAATGTGTTACATGGTCTTTCTAACAGCACTCAATAAGTGTTTTACAACTTTGAAAGTTGGCAAAACACTTTGTGCAGATAAAGCTCCATGCACTGGAAAGAATTATGATTGATTCTACAATCATAACCCTTTATTATGTGTTCTCAAAATGGATGCCAAAATTCACCTCTTGAGCTATACTCTCAGTGTGAATTTCTTGGCATCCATGTCTCAAAAACATAATAAGTAGGTTACAATCAGCGGGCAGGTCATAATTCTTTATGTTAACTGATGAATGGGTGAGATTTATGCAGTCCAAGCCCTGCAGAACATGGTAACTGATGACATTGGTCATAGGACATAGATGGAACATGTATCCGATGTTTCAGTGGATTATTATTTGGTGATATGCATATCCGCATATAGGCTGTGCAGTGATAGGGGTGATGATGCTGATGACGATGAGTGAGGCATAGTTAGACGAACAGTCCTGACAAAAATGCTGCTGTGTGGTTTTATGCATATTGTCAGATCTACTGAATATTTACTGCCAAATAAAAGTGGCAGAATGTGTGCTTTATATTAGATTGAAGTCAAAGCCTCATTTATAGGCACACACACCCACACACACACACACACACGCGCGCGCACACACACACACACACACACACACACACACACACACACACACACATTAATAATCAGGTTGCATCTGCTGTAAAGCTGTACATCTTATTAATGCAACAATTCTTCAAAGAAATATATAATATAATGAACTTACTTATTTCCGAAGATTTTGTATCTGCAAGTTGGCACACACACTGCCTTCCCATCTCCATTTTGGTGTTTGTGAAGATTTTGTATCTGTAACTTGGCACGTGCACATTCTTTCCATTTCCATTTTGGTATTTGTAAAAGATGTTTTATCTGTAATGTGCCACATACAACTAGATACATCATGTTCTTATCTCCATTTTGGTATTTGTGAATGTTTTGATTCTGTAACTTGGCACACACACTGCCTTTCCATACCCATTTTGGTACTAGCAGAAGATTTTGTATCTGTACACACTATTGCCTTCCTATTTCCATTTTGGTATTTTTAGAAGATTTTGTATCTATAACTTGGCACACACCCTGCCTTCCCATCTCCATTTTGGTATTGGCAGAAGGTTTTGTTTCTGTAACTTGGCACATGCACTGTCTTCCTGTCTCCATTTTGGTTTTAGCAGAAGATTTTCTATATGTAATTTGGCCCACACAACTAGTTACATCGCTTTCCTGTCTCCAGTTTGGTATTTGTAGAAGATTTTGTACCTGTAACTTTGTACACATACTGCCTTCCCATCTCCATTTTTGTATTTGCATATTTTGTATCTGTAACATGGCACACACACTGCCTTTCCATCTCCATTTTGGTATTTATAGAAGATTTTGTATCTGTAACTTGACACACACACTGACTTCCCATCTCCATTTTGGTATTTGTAGAAGATGTTGTATCTGCAGCTTGGCACATGCACTACCTTCCCATTTCCATTTTGGTATTTGTATAACATTTTGTATTTATAACTTGGCACACACACATTGCTTTCCCATCTCCATTTTCATATTTGTAGAAGATTTGAATCTGTAACTGATCACACACACACTCTGCCTTCCCATCTCTATTTTGTTATTTGTAGAAGATTCTGTATCTGTAATATGGCACACACACTGCCTTCCTGTCTGCATTTTGGTATTTGTAGAAGATTTTGTATCTGTAATGTGGCACACACACTGCCTTTCCATCTCCATTTTGGTATTGGCAGAAGGTTTTGTTTCTGTAACTTGGCACATGCACTGTCTTCCTGTCTCCATTTTGGTTTTAGCAGAAGATTTTCTATATGTAATTTGGCCCACACAACTAGTTACATCGCTTTCCTGTCTCCAGTTTGGTATTTGTAGAAGATTTTGTACCTGTAACTTTGTACACATACTGCCTTCCCATCTCCATTTTTGTATTTGCATATTTTGTATCTGTAACATGGCACACACACTGCCTTTCCATCTCCATTTTGGTATTTATAGAAGATTTTGTATCTGTAACTTGACACACACACTGACTTCCCATCTCCATTTTGGTATTTGCAGAAGTCTACTGTAATCACAATCTTCATAACAGTTAAGAGTTGCATCAGATCTGTCTTCACCTCTGAAAACTGTTTTCAGTGAAGATATAGCCAGATGCCACAGAACTGCAAGTATAGCAACCAGAGCTTCTCATATTTCTAAGTGTAGAAATTTCTGTTAACTTTTGTCAAGAGATCTTGCAGCATTACTCTGCCAAGATTTACAGATGAAACTAAAAATGTGCCAAAACTGCTATCTGGTAACAATAAAGAGTGAAATAGAATATATATCATCACTAAGACAGACCCTCTTAGACATAAGGTGTATTGACAAACTGAGAACAACAGATGCAAGTACTTATGATTTCAGTTAGTAACTGTTTTTGTTCTTACACTTTTTACAGCCGACATATTTCCCAAAGTTAGGCACTCAGTTTTCTGACTTACACCTACCATTATGCTCACGCCTGGAGTGGACTCTTGTGCCAGCTTATATACTAATGCTGGATTATTTCCTAACAAAGTTCAGGTAGCAGAGCTATGATACTTACAGAATTATCTTAGTGTTAAGCCTTTCTTTTTCAAGACAGCAACTGAACAAGCTCTGATTCACCGCTCTGCAGAATCCAACACAGCTCTTCTGCTTTTCTTCCAAGTTTTGGCCCTGGGGATTGGACATGTAATAGCATCACTGTAGTGGTGAATGACAGGATACTTTTTCTATGAAGTATGGAGCACAGTATGTGGTCGCATGAGGAAAACAGTAGCTTTAACAATTTTTGGAAACCATTTCCTTGCATTATAAATGTAGCCATCAGATTTTGAAAGCTGCCCTCATTAATCTTTTTCTTCTTAAATGAAATACTGGATATGACGGTTCTTGTGCTAAAGCAAAAATACTCAGTGTTCCTGTAGTTTCCTTTCTGTTCTTGTCACTTAATCCATGAACATGCACTTTCCATTTCATTAATGTACTGAAATTCCTATGGACAGCATGGCTTCAGCCATCATATCAATAATAAAATTACAAATAGCCACTGTTATAAATAATCTTGTTTGAGAACATCCAAGGCTCTGCATATTACAGATAATATTGGTATGTGACTAGGTGGTATAGCCTGCAAGCCTGTGAAAATGCAGAACATTCAGTTATTTGTGTGTTTGTTTGCTTGTTTGTTTGTTTGTTTGTTTGTTTGTTTGTTTGTTTGTTTGTTTGTTTGTTTGTTTTAATGACAAGATAAGTCTACAAGAGCAGAATGTATTTGCAATGCAGTACATGGAAAATGTAAGGCATCTTTCTGTATAACTGTGTTCCATATTTATGTTTGTATAGTCATTTTCCTGTTTCAGCCTTGTACGTAGAGGACACTAAAACAGCAGCAAATGTGCCAGCAATGTAGATGTTTACTTATAGATAACCGTCAGCCATTCACAGCATTAGGATATTGCCATAGGAACATATGTATCAGATCACTTTCAACATTTTCCTTTGCCTCTCAGATTAATATCTTCCAGATTGTAAAGTTATGTTTTAATTTATTTATTTATTTTGCACATTTGTTAACTTGGTAACCCGAGCTGCCACTACAGACTCTTTTCAGGGGTGACCAAGGAGCAATGCCTTGAAAAAATGATTTGTTCAAAGTCACATAGCAGGCAAACTTCAGTCTGAGGAAGCCAAATCCATAACCACTGCATAAATACTGTTCATAGACTTAACGTCTGCACTAAACTATCAGAGTGAATTTCTGAATTCTGTAAAGTAATTCTGATGAATATATATATATATATATATATATATATATATATATATATATATATATATATATATACACATATACACACACACACACACACATATATATATTTATCTATGTATATATATATATATATATATCTATTATACATGAATGAAACATATCAAACTATAGAATATTGAGCACAAATCCTCAAAAGTCAAACAATTTAAAGAAAATAAATTACTCTACTCTGTGCCCCCCACACCCCCTGCTAACTATATAAACCAACTCTGAGATCACTCTACAGTGAAGAAAAGACAAATTCTCCTATCCCCACCATACCACAATCTTGTACAGAAATAAAAGCCATCATGTGCGATAAGCTGACTTTTGATAATACATGCTGGCTTTTATTTCATTCGAGAAAAGAAACATTTGACAAAAAGAACATCTATATCTGTCTCTCTGTCTATTATATGTTGTTGTTGTTGTGTCTTTCGGCTTATCCCGGTTAGGGGTCACCACAGCGGAATTCCGGTCCGCTAATGTTTGGTAGTGGATTTTTACATGCTGAGTTACCAGCCCTGATGCACGATCTTAAATGAAAGCATGCTCATTCACGCATGCCTCCACACAGAAGACGCTCTAGCTGAGAATCAAATGGGACAAAGTCTTGCTGTGAGGCGACAACGTTACCGCAGCACCACTACCACGAGATCTGTCTATTATATATATATATATATATATATATATATATATATATATATATATATATATATATATATATATATATATATATATATAAAATATATATAGAGATGGCTATAGATACAGATATGTATATAGGATGTAAATCTCAATATTAAAAAGTCGATCTATTGAAGGCAACAAAACTTGTCGATCAGCAGTCCATCAAAAGTAAAAAAAAAAACATTGTTTTTTACAGGTAGTCAAGTCTCCCTGCACTGCACACACTCCCTGCTAATTATATATACCATCTCTGAGACCACACTACAGTAGGGAAAGGGCAAATTCCTTGGGAATTTCTGGTTAAAGGATTATAGTGCCTGCATATTTGAACTGTTTCTTACTGAAATTGGTGTGCCTTGTTTGCTGTAGCATAGACTAGATCCAGGTCTGCTGAATTTAGCTTTGTTTGTATAACCTGAGCACTAATCCAGACCTTCTTTTTTGGAGAAAGTTCCCCTGCACCCCAGTGACAGGAGTGTGCAGTTAGAACTTGTCTGATTGAAGACTACAGGAACAGGGCTCAGTTTTGAGAATTTGTTACTGGTTAATTGGGTAATTTGTTTAAAAGCCTTTTCTGATTGCTTGTAGTCATCAAAAGCTGTTTTAAGTGTATTTTTTACTGTTTGTAGTCGTTTAAAGCTGTTTTAAGTGTATTTTTTACTATTTTTGCCTTATCTTTTCAAAAAAAATTTTCCTTGTTTCCCACCTTTCTAAGCTAGTGTAGTCCAATTTTCAGGCTAGTGCTGAATTCAGGGCTGTATTATAATTGTCTGAGTTGCCCATACCTTACTTGGATAGAGGAAGGTTTCTCTGTTCACCTGTGAGAGAAGGAGCTTTGAGCAGCCATCTGTCCCTAGAGGAGTGGTTCCAGCCCAGAAGTTAGTAGTTTATAGGTCATTTTGGGCTAATTTCTATCTCTTTCATTTCCCTGCTGTAAAAAACACGTTTGCACGGTTTTGCACATCCGGGCAGTGCCAGTTAGCTAGGGTTAAATTTATCCTGGCTCCACCAAGTCTCCTCTTCAATTTTTCCCTTGAAAGTAGTCTAATTCTCAACCTAAGCACTTAAAAAGCATCCTACAGTCTAGCACTTGCTCAGACCTAATAGCAAGCACTAATATAACCCGATACTTGATTGCCCAGCAGGGCAAGGCTCATTATTCACCCTTCACCAACCAAGCAACTAAACAGCTCACCCTACTATTCAGGCATGACCAAAGGGCAATTTCAGGTATACTCTCCAGTCCAGCTGAAGACCCTGGGTATCCTGAGGCAATGTTACAACTGCCTCATATACACAGACAACCCTCTCCTCCTACCACAATACATTGACATATTCGAGAGATACAATTATATAGCTAAATTGAAGGCTAAGCTCTCTCCACCCAAGACTGGAACAGACAGTCATGAGGAGAAGGTTAACACTTGCACCACACATCCAGCCTCACATAGACATACTAAACCAGCACTGGCAAAAAATACACATAAATACACAAAATCATACTCGGAGGCTCTAAATAAAAACCTGAAAAGCATCACAGTCCTCCAAAGCAGACACCCAAAAAACCTGCACCTCCTGTCACAAACCAGACATCACATAAAACACAAAATCAGTGTGCCACACAATCACAGCCCTTAAGGCGAAATAACATACCTAACAAACTAGTAATAGGCAACTCTGTAGTCAGGCACATTGACGTCCCACTCACTAGGCTGGACAAGGAGAATGTTACTGTTAGGTGCCTGTCAGGAGCCAGAATCCACCACATAATACAAGCACTCAGGTCACTACAGAACAAGTGCAAATATGACTCTGTGATTGTTCATGTTGGTGTGAATGACCTGAGACATACCTCCCTGGACTACATGAAAAGAGGCATGGAAGAGCTCTCTGATCATGTAGCCCAGGCGGGTATGACCCTGACCCTGAGTAGCATCCTGCCCTCACCAAGAATGATACCGCAGTATAAAGAAAAAATGATCAATTTCAACAACTGGCTAAGCTTCTGGTGTCATTCAAAGGGGATCCAGTGTCTGTCAGCCTGAGACGACATGCTGGACAACCCTCGTTGCTTTGCAAGAGATGGCTTGCACCTGTCAACCCTAGGCTTTCGAATACTGGCCAAGGCTCTTGCTGCCCCCATAGTGCCTTTTTTAGGCAACGCTCAAAAGTCAAACCCACCTCTGTCAACAGCACAAATAAAAAAATGAGGGTTATGCTACTCAAAGCCAGGAGTTTAAATCTCAAAATGCACATGCTCAAAGCACTCCTCAGTATGGAGAACGTCGACATCTGTGCAGTAACTGAAACCTGGTTTAAGGCTCCAGAGAGCACCCCAGCATTACTGGGCTACAACTCATACCACACATTTTAGCCACGGAACATGGATCGAAACACAAAAGGAGGGGATGTATCCATATTCATCAAGGATACCTACACCTCCAGGTTAGTGGCACAGCATGATACCTCCAAGATCATCCATGTGCAACTAACATCAGGCAAATCTGCAATGTAAATTGTAGCCTGCTACAGATCACCCTCCATGACCCATGACCCCCACTCTGCCTTTCTGGAGACACTGGAAAACATGAAGGTCCTAACGAACACCCTGATATTGGGCGATTTCAATTACCCTACTATTAACTGGGAAAACTACTCAAGTACAAACTCCCAGGTCCAGCGCTTCCTGGAATTTATCAATTCAAATGCCCTGGATCAGCTGGTAAACTCCCCTACCAGAGGTGAAATATATTGGACCTGGTCATCACCAACATGGGTGACAGGTGTTCCACTCCAGAGGTCAACCCATCACTGGTTAGATCAGACCATAAATTAATCACTCTGGATGTCCACACCACACCTCCACCTCCAACCAAGGAAACCACAGTGAAAACCTTTTCTATAGCAAACTTCACCTTACATAAGACAGAGGTGGTAAGTTTCACAGCCCCCATGCTAAAGGATAACAGTGTCCAAGATGCAGGAACCTTTACAAATGCACTCTATGAGCACCGACAAGGCTGCATGGATTGGGCCATCCCTAGGAAAATTAAGACTCACTCCCCTAAGAGAAGGAAACCAGTCTGGTGGACTCCTGCCATAAACAGGCTATACAATAGAAGGAGGAAACTAGTTCAGAAAAAAAGCAAATCCCAAGAAGGAAAGACATCCCTGATCAGTATCAGTAAGAAACTAAGGTCCCTCATAAAATCCTCCAAGGCTAACTTTGAAAGAAAAATAGACAAGGATTTGAAAGATAACCACAAAGCCTTCTTTAGCTATGTCAAGAATCTAAGTGGCAACTCACAGATATGCTCTGAGCTAGTGCAAAATAGCACAAAATATACTGAACCCACTGATATTGCCAACATCCTGGCAGATAGATTCAGTGCAAACTTCACCCCCCCACCCCCAAAAGGGCCCACAACAATACCGGAAAAGTGTAGTGTCCCGGAAATCACAGACACACAAGTGAAAACAGCCCTTTCAAAAGCCAAAAGTACAGCATCAATGGGGCCAGATGGTGTCCCAGGCTGCGTCTTGCATGAACTGCAGAATGAATTAACCCCCCACCTAAACACACTGTTCAACCTCAGCCTCTCCACAGGCTACGTGCTCATAAAATGGCGCACAGCAATGGTTATTCCGCTCCACAAAGGAGGGGCCACAACTGACCCTGGTAACTATCGCCCTATAAGCCTGATTAGCCTGGTCTGCAAGGCTATGGAGCGCATCATCATGGAACTCATTAACAAAGACATTGGGAACCTCCAAACACTTGACCCGACCCAGTTCGGCTTTGTTAAGGGAAGATCATGCCTACTAAACCTGGTTGACTTCTTTGAGACAGTCACCAAGGCCATATATGAGGGGAAGGTAGTTCACACAGCCTACCTTGACCTTGCCAAGGCTTTTGACACCATTCCCAACTCAGGAATTATAGAAAAACTCACCAGCCTGAACATAAACCCCTACGTCACAAGATGGGTTGCCAACTGGCTTACAGACAGAGCTCACAATGTAAGAATAGCGGTCTTCAGCTCCGACTCTAAACCAGTCACAAGTGGTGTCCCACAAGGCTCAGTCCTGGGACCCCTACTGTTTGGCATATACTTCTCAGAAGTACAGGCAAACACAGGAGGACTACGGCTAACCAAGTTCACCGATGACTGCAAACTGGGAGCCATAATTGACTCTCTGGCTGACACGGACATTCTCCAAAAAGGCCTTACTGAGACGGACACCTGGTGTCAAAGTTATGGTCTCAAGCTAAATGCCAAAAAATGCATAGTCATCCCATTTGGGAAAAACAAAACACCCATGAATTACCACATAGGTGGCAGCCCCCTTAATACAGAAGAGGTAATAAGAGATCTGGGGACCCAGGTAGATAGTAATCTCTCCTTTGACAATCATATTGCTAAAGTAGTTAGGAAATCCTTCTATGTAGCCCATCTAATTACTAAAGGGTTTGCATCTAGAAATAAAAAGGTTATACTGTCCCTCTACTCATCACTCATCAGACCCATCATAGAGTACACTGCCCCATTTGGGATGTACCTCACAAGACACTTCTAACAGCTGAAAGGACCACAAAAGTACCTCACCAAGAGGATTACTGGCCTCAAACATATGTCCTATGCAGCCTGTCTAGAAAAACTCCAGCTGTACTCAGTCGCATATCACTTACTCAGAGGTGATCTCTGTCTGACTTACAAAGCCATGTCCAACTCAGAATTGATGGACATGCTCCACCTAAAGAAATCCAAGTCACTGCGAGCCACTCGCTCTAGTGAGCTAAACCTCACCACAACAATAAATAGAACATGCTGGAGGGATAGATTCCTGTCACAGAGACTCCCTATGCTTTGGAACAAAATTCTTAACTACATTAGGCAGAGCCCCTCACTAACTGGGAAAACACAAGGTGCAGGGTTTGAGTCTCAGTTAGCTTAGTAAGAATCTATGAATCTATGAATCTATGAATCTAAACACTCATCAAGAGAAACCTTGACGAGTGAATGGGTAACAGAAAATACACCCCTGGGATTACTTCATTGGATCTTCTTGACAGAGTCTCAGTTAATTAATCAATGGGGTGGTGAAAGCTGATACACTCTGGCTAGCCTTATAAATGCCCATGGGCAGATAGCCTAGTACCTACCTATGAACCTATGAACTTATATTCACTGTACAACAATCTAGCACAGAAACAAAGCTGACACATTCAGTCAGCTGGTTTTTGATCAGCTGTGATTTTTTTTTCTTTTAGATTCAGCAAATTAACTTTAGGCAATTTGTCTGCTACATTTATATAGATATAGATACAAATAGATAGACAGACAAACCGATATACTCCAGACAAACTGGCTTTAATGCTGGGCAAGTGTTAGCAAAAGAAACAGGCAGATCTGTAAATACAAGGAAAAAGCCATGTAAACAGACAAATCTGTGAATACAAGGAAAAAGCCATGTCTCTATGATACTTTTATTGAAATTAGATCAATATGCATCCATTTTCCATTGATGCTATCAGGATCTAGTGAAAATCTTCCCTGGGCAAAAGCCCTACATGTAAAATTAAGGGGGCCTAGACGATCCATCACTGTTCTAACTCTGATCTTTCCCACTGACAGAAGATTCCTAAGAACTGTTCTTATTTGATTCAGTTTTACTTGTGGCAGTCTGAATGATGATGACACCACATCCAAGTTAAGACCTTGGAAAACTAAGGACTAAACTGGACCTTCAATTTTATCATGGGCCAAAGGGATCCCAATTGCTGACACATCTCCAGAAAGCTACACAAGCTTTCCTGTGTCTCACTGTCCCCTCACCCTACAGTCAAAAGCCTTCAAGACAATGGACTGCCCACTGCCTGGATGCTCCATGTTGCCAGCACTGCTGTTAAGCTGTGCTGAACAAAGGTGGCACACACCACAGTATAGCACAGTCCATAGGAATGGCGATATCAAAATAAAAGTCACACTCAGCTTGCATGCTTAACAACGGGCATTCTTGCTTATGCATGGGAATAAGTGAAAGGTAGACTCGATATCCAGTATACTAAGCCATGGGTCCTTAAACAGACAGATTATCAGTATCACATCATCTAAGTATAAGTACTAAGCCTTAACCTCATATTCATTGATGTAATCATTCATTGATGACTCAAGCGTAAAAGAGACATGATAAATTAAATGAAATTCACCCTCCCTTTTCTAATGAGAGCAGAAATTGTATAAGATTCTAAAGGTGTAATTGGAAAGGGCAATCAATTCTTCCCTCATTCACTCCTCTGTCTAGCAATTCCCTCACCACTTCTTCCTTGCTTGGATGAGCTTTAAGTTTCTGTAAATGACCACTATGGTGGACACATCTGACTTGACAGAAAACCCAGAAGTGAAACCTTATACCAATTCTTGAGCAACCTGTTGATCAGGATAAATTTTTAAGAAACAAGTTAAAACCTCAGCCTTGATGGGTGACCAATTATATCCTTTCATAACAGAAACTAGCAAAGGAGCTTAATTCCATGAATCCTCAAAGGGAAGACCTCCCTCTCACAAAATGGTGTGCCAATGATCTCTATGGCTTTTTCCCATGTACATTATTGGGCCTACAACCTTAGAACCCATTATTGGTTGAGTATATGACAGCTGAATGTCTGTCACTGCAGTGTGAACAAACATGAGCAAGACTGCATGATGGTTATGTGCAATTCCCTGTACTGAAACCCAACAAGGATTGGACTTGAGTTCTCTCTGCTCCTCCCCACTCCAGGACAACATCCTAGGTCTGTGATGTTTGTCCTACTTCAAGGGCTTGTTGACTGCCTTGAATTAGTGACATTTCTGGTCATACCAGACCCAGGACAAACTACCTTTCAAACAATGGGTTTCATGTAGCTTTAATAACTAGGTTAACAAAGACAACACTTAGGCGGGATCATTTTCAGTCACTGTAGCATTGTTGCCTCACAGTAAGACGCTGTCTGGTTTGATTCTCAGCTACAGCATCTTCTGCGTGGAGACATGCGTGAATGGGCGTACCTTCATTAAAGGTTGTGCATCAGGGATGGCAACTCGGCATGTAAAAATCTACTGCCAATCATTAGTGGACCGGAGTTCCACTGTGGCGACCCCTAACCGGGAAAAGCCGAAAGACACGATGACAGTGATGAACTGCACAAAAAATGCAACCCAGCTCTCCCATGGTTTAATCCTACACTTAGTAGGTTGTCTTTTCCCAAGTGCTGATAATGCTCAGCGTAAATCCTTAACCCTTAGGTCATCATTGTCCAAAACATGCTGGATCCCATCCGTGTCAACTAGATTGATGACATCAACATACTCCCCCTCCATATTTTCTCTTAACTGAAGAAGGGATGTGGTTCCTTATCATCAAATCCTAATGCCACCCACACACATGCAAAATTTGGTCAGTGCAAAAATGCTGAGTGACATGGACCAGCAATCTCTGATCTTCTTTCTCAATATTCTGGGCAGTACATTGACATATTGGGCAACCTTTTACCAGTAACTAATTAAAATCACCTGGATCTTCCTACCTGATTGAGTGTTTCCATGAATCCCTTCAAATATTCACCTATTGATTCTGTACTTCACAAATACTTGGATGGTTCACCAGAGGCTCATTACCTGAGGGAGCTGCAAAGGGTTGTTCTACTTCCTTCTGTTCTTCTGGGTCTTTTCATAGTTTGTATCTTGTATTCTTGGAGGGTGGCTCCTTTACTACCACTACAGTGGCAGTGATTTGCTGATTTCCCCTCTTAAGACAATTCTGGAGGGCCTCTTTGTATTTGTTCATAGGTGTGTACTAGACTAATGGCCCTGGAGCCTTTATACGCCTAGCCAAAGGATTACCCTGACAACATGCCACCCGACCTTAGTTTCCAGGGTATCTGTCGAGTAGAGTCACTGGAGTGCTCCCCAGGTTGAATTTTCTATTTCCCATCCACTCATCAAGATTTCTCTTGAAGAGGGCCAGTGAGGTGCTCTGTTTGACATATATGGGAAGTCTTCCATAGCATGGGCAGTCTATGGGTTATGAACCTGTCCCTCCAGCACATTCTGTTGATTGTGTTAATGAAGTTGAGGTCTCTGGAGCATGTGGTGGGGAGGGACTGGGATTTCTTTAGATGTAGCATTTCTAACAGAGCTGGGTTAGACATGGCTTTATAAGTTAAGCAGAGAACCCCTCTATGTAGGTGATATGATACAGAGAATAGTTGGAGTTTTTTGAGTTTGTCCATTTAGGACGAGTGTTAAGGGCCTAGGATCCTCTTTGTGAGGTACTTTTGCAGCCTTTTTGGTTGTTGCAGTTGTCTAGTGAGATACATGGCAAATGGGGCATTGTACACAATTATTGGCCTAATGAGGGAAGAGTAGAGGGAGACAATGACGTCTTTCTTCCAGGATGCAAAACCCTTAGCAATAAGATGTGCCACAAAGAAGGACTTTCTGACCACAGTGGCAGTGTGGTGGTCAAAAGAGAGATTGCTGTCAACCTGTGTTCCCAGATCTCTTATAACACCTTCTGTGTTCAGTGGGCTACCATCGTTGTGGTAGTTTATGGGAACTGGGTTTTTCCCAAAGGAGATGATGACTCATTTTTTGGCACTGAGCTTAAGGCCATGGTTCTGACACCAGTCATTGGTCTCAGTGAGGCCTTTCTGTAGGATGTTAACATCACTTGGGGAGTTAATAATGGCTCCCAACTTGCAATCTTCTGTGAACTATGTCAGCCAGAGTCTTTTTATGTTGGACAGGACTTCTGAGAAATAGATACCAAACAGGAGAAGACCCAGGACTGATCCCTGTGGGACTCCATTCATGACTGGTCAGCAGTCTGACTTGGAGTCAGCTACTTTCACACTGTGGGTTCTATCTGTGAGCCAGTTTGCAACCCATCTAGTGATATATGGGTTGATGCCTAGCTTAGTGAGTTTTTCTATGATTCCTAAGAGAGGAATGGTATCAAAGGCTGTGGCCAGATCAAGGTAGGCTGTATGAACCACCTTGCCTTCATCCACAGCTCTGGTGACTGACTCAAAGAAGTCGACCAAGTTGAGCAGGCATGATCTACCCTTCACAAAACCAAACTGTGTGAGATCCAGAGTTTGGAGATTCCCTATATCCTTGTTTATTAGGTCCATGATGATGCATTCCATAGCTTTGCATATCAGACTTGTCAGGCTAATGAGGCAATAGTTCTCAGGATCTGTAGTCGCTCCTCCTTTGTGGAGACTGATGACTATAGCAATGTGCCATTTGGTAGGAACAAAGTTTGAGGTGAGGCTGTGATTGAACAGGACACACAGGTGAGGTGCCAGTTCACTCTATAGTTCATGTAGAACACAGCCGGGGATATTGTCAGGTCCCATAGAAGCTGTATTCTTGGCCTTGGACAGTGCTGTTTTAACCTGTGCTGCAGTAATACTGGGTGTCTTGTAATCTCCTGGGATTGTGATTGGTCCTTTTGGGGGGGAGGGGGTTGGCACTGAATCTGTCACCAGTATATTGGCAATATCTGTTAGCTCGGTATAGGAGGTACCATTGTGTAGTAGCTCAGAATAAATCTGGGTATTGCCATAGAGGTTATTTACATAACTATAGAAGGCCTTGTGGTTGTCTTTACTATCTGCTGCAATTCTGTTTTCATAGCTAGCTTTAGAGGATTTGATGAGGGATCTCAACTTTTTGTTGAGGCTGATAAGGGAGTTTTTCCAGTCTTGGGACTTCACCTTATTGTGCATCAGTTTCCTCTTTCTGTTGTAGAGTTTGTTTATGGCAGGGGACCACCAGATTGGCTTCCTTTTTTTGGAGGAGAACTTCTTGGTTCTATTGGGTATGGCAAGATCCATGCATTTGTGTACATGTTAGTACAGTGCATTGGTGTATGATTCGGCAGTCAAGCAACTATTCCCCATTTGCATGGGTGCCATGAAGTTAGCCATCTCTGTTCTTAGGAGTCCAAAGTTAGCTTTGGAGAAGTTTTTCATGGTGGTTACCTTTGTAGGTGGGGGGGGGGGGTGATGTGAATTTCCAAGGTGATTAGTTTGTGGTCGGATCTAACCAGGGAGGAGTTGACTATTGGTGTAGAGCAACGGATGCCCTTGATAGTAATGACCAGGTCAAGGATGTTGCTACCTCTAGTGGGGGTAAGAACGAGCTGGTCCAGGGCATTGAAATTAATGCATTCCAGGAAACGTTGGGCAAGTGTATTGGTACATGAGTAGTTTTCCCAGTTAATGAAGGGGTAGTTGAAGTCGCCCAGTATGAGTGTGTTAGGTTGGATGCAAAGTAAGTATTTTTATTTATTTATTTTTTTGTTTAGGTCTATCAATTGAAAGTTCCTCTAAAGGGGCCTGGGACATTATTTCTTTACAATGGTTTCATGTATTCTCCATGGGTGTTATGCTCCTAAGATAAAAAACAGAGAAGTATAGTTATTTGACCATACACAGCAATAGTAAAACAAAATAAAAATACTTAATCTGCATCTCCAAATATCAACAGACCTGAACCTAGAGCCAAAGTGAAATCACATGAAGGCATTGACCGTCAGCTTTCAAAGTGTACATTTATATATATATATATATATATATATATATATATATATATATATATATATATATATATATATACCTAGCAGTAGTCATTAAACTCCCCCTAGCCACTAAGTTGCTATAGAGCAGCAATATCAACATCCAACACCAATGCTTACTAAAAAAAGCTTCCTTCATAACATAAGGCAAGCATGCTTTCTGCAATACCAAAATCAATTATCAGTTGTTGCCTGCTGAAAACTTTAAATATGCTTACATGCTTATTATTCATTGGAATGTCCCATACTTAATTTGCTTTCTGTATAAAGATATTAGCACCTAGTCAATTGCATCAGCTGCATTCTTTCAGTTTATCTAGATATATGCATTACATTTTTATATTGATAAACTTCACCATGCCCACAGAACATTCTTACTTTGTCTCATAAATTGCCCTATAAAATTATCTATCTATATTTGTATCTGTCTTACCTGGCAGCTCCATCCTTAGCATCCTTTTCCCAATGCACCCAGCATCCCTCCTCAGCATATGTCCAAACCAATGCAATCTCACCTCTCTGGCTTTGTCTCCAAACTGTCCAACCAGAGCTGACCCTCTAGTATACTGATTCCTAATCCTGTTCATCTTCATCACACCAAATGCCAATCTTAACATCTTTAACTCTGCCACCCCCAGGTCTGACTCCTGTTTTTTCATCAGTGCCACCAACTCCAAGCCATATAACATTGATGCATACATACATACATACATACATACATACATACAAAGGTTTCAAGCATGGGCATTAATGCCCTTCTAGCTTGCCAGTATACCAAAACACTTGTTCCCATAATAAATGTCCAGACTGTTCTTAAAATATCTAAACTAGTGCTTGCTTTAATGTGATTTGGTAGTCTGTTCCAAGCATCAGCTACTCTGTCAGAGAACCAATTAGTATACCCCACATTCCTATTGAATCTTCTGCATAGGCTGTCTGATGATTCTCTAGTAATTTTTGATAACCCCAAATATTCCCAGAGGTAGTTGTCCCTAAATGCCTTATATACCTGAATAAGATCTCCTCTTAGATATATGTAAGAGACACTGTACAAGTTCAGATATTTTAGTATTTCATAATAACTTAGATTTTCACATCCATGGATGCCCTTGGTATATTTCTGCTGTACTCTTTCCAGTTTATTCATGCTTGTTTTCCCATAGGGTTTCCATATTATTATTCCATACTTAAGTTTGGGTCTAATGTAACTAACAAACAATGACTTCATTATGTTTGATTTCCTAGACTTTATAAATCTTTTTATACAACCTATAGTTCTATAACTATCATTAGCCAATTTGTTGATATGATTAGAAAAACTCAGAGCTGAAAATATCCATTTACCCAGGTCCTTAAATGAGTCTACAGTTTCAATCACTGTGTGCTGTATTACATATTCACCTTTCAGTTTATGTCTCCCATATCTCATATGCTTAGTTTTTGATATATTTATCAACATATTATTCTCCTGTGCCCAAATGGTCAATTTAGTCAAATAAATTTGCAGACATGCCTTATCTATAACACTTGTAAATAGTTTACCCAATTTCAGGTTGTCAGTATATAGACTGTCGAACACCTCAAATGAAAAAGTAAGGTCTGAAAGATACAATCTAAAATGTAAGGGCCTAGGACAAAGCCCTGTGGGGCACCTTGACTGTAACCAAGGATTTCACCTGTCCAGTTGGTGTGTGATACTTGCCATGTCCTATTTGTAAGCCATGCAACTATCCATCTTATCAACAGTACCATCAATACCTAGTTGTACTAATTTATTGATCAGTGTTTTGTGTATGACCCTGTCAAATGCTGAAGTTAAATCTATATAAATCACATCACAGCACAATTTTACATTCATAGCTGTTATTATATTGTTATAAAACATCATGTTACAGGTGGTAATAGATCTATTTTCAACATATGCATGCTGATATATGGTTTCAAGTCCCAGCCTATCCAGTTCTGACAATAACTTATCCAGTATTACCTTCTCCATTATTTTTCCACAACATGAAAGTAGACTTAAGGGTCTATACAATTCTGGGTTTGTCCTACTCCCCTTTCCCTTAAAGACAGGTTTAATAAGTGCATGTCTCCAATCTTGAGTAATCTCTCCATATTTATATAACCTAGTGAATAATAAATATAATCATAGTGTAAGTTCTTGCTGAAGTGTTCTCAGGTCATTGTTACTTATTCTGTCTCCTCTCTGCACTTTGTTTGGATCCAGTTTACACAGTTCTTTTTCAATATAATCTAATTTGATTCCAGTATCTGGGGTTACCTGGATTTCACTAGGACAATTTACCACCCCTTTTGTGGAGCCAAGCTGTTTTGCATAAGAGTTTGTAAATATATCTATAATCTACTGTGTCTGAGAATAAATTTTAGAATCTGCACACAGTTTATCAATTTGTGTATCTTTACTCCTTCCACATCTTATGTATCTATAAAAAGGTTTCCTATTATGCTCAATATCTTTATATAAATTGTCTTCAACTGTCACTATGCTTAATCTGTTTGTCCAGCTTGTTTATTTCAGTTTTTAAAGTTGTAGTTTGATCTCTCTTCCATTTCTTATATTTTGTATCTTGTTCTTATGGAAATATACCCCCCCCCCGATGTTGTGTGCCTAGATCCTGATGTTAAACATTTTTTTGATTTTTTTGCACTCAAACAATTTCTCTTTCAAAATTTTCCACATTCCATCTGGACTTTTTCCACTGAACACCTCACTCCAGTTAGTTTTATATAGTAACTGTTTTGCTTCCCTATAATCTATAATTAACCTTCTGGATGGTCTCACTACCCACTTGTAGACCTTCCCTTTCACTCTTACTGGCACTCGTCTGTCACAAATCACTCCTGACACTCTTCTCCATCACTCTACCCTACTTGTACTCTTTTCTTCTCCTCTCTTCCACACTCACCATTACTCTGAACTGTTGATCCCAAGTATTTAAACTTATCCACTTTCTCTAACTCTACTCCCTGCATCCTCACCATTCCTCTATCCTCCCTCTCATTCACACACATATATTCTATCTTATTCCTGCTCACCTTCATTCCTCTCCTCTCTTGAGCATATCTCCATCTCTCCTGGGTCTTCTAATATCACAATGTCACCCACAAACATCATAGACATGGGGACTCCTGCCTGATCTCATCTTTCAACCTGTCCATTACCATTGCAAATAAGAAAGGCTCAGAGCTGATCCTTGATGTAATTCCACCTCCACTTTGAACGCATCCATCACTCCTACCGCCGACCTCACCACTGTCATACTACCCCCGTAGATATCCTGTACCACTGTCACATACTTCTCTGCCACTCCCGACTTCCTCATACAATACCTCAGTTCCTCTCTAGGCACCCTGTTATATGCTTTCTCGAAGTCCACAAAGACACAATGCAACTCCTTCTGACCTTCGCTGTACTTCTCCATCAACACTCTCAGAGCAAACATCGCATCTGTAGTGCTCTTTCCCGGCATGTAACCATACTGCTGTTCACTAATCATCACCTTCCTTCTTAACCTAGCTTCCTCTCCTCTTTCCCATAACTTCATGCTGTGACTGATCAGTTTTATCCCTCTATAGTTACTACAGCTCTGAATATCACCCTTATTCTTAAAAAATGAGTACAAAAACACTTCTCTACTCCTCAAGCATCCTCTCACCTTTCAAGATTTCATTAAACAATCTGGTTAAAAACTCTGCTTCCATCTCTCTTAAACACCTTCATCCTTCCACAGGTATGTCATCTGAACCAACAGCCTTTCCATTCTTCATCCTGTTCATAGCTGTCCTTACTTCCTCTTTGCTAATCCATTGCACTTCCTGATTCACTATCCCCAAATCATCCAACCTTCTCTCTCTCTCTCTCTCTCATTCTTTCATTCATTAACCCCTCAAAGTACTCTTTCCATCTGCTCAACACACTTTCCTTGCTTGTGAGTACTTTTTCCTCATTATCCTTTATCACCCTTATCTGTTGCACATCTTTCCCAGTTTGGTTCCTCTGTCTAGCCAATTGGTACAGGTCCTCTTCTCCCTCCTTAGCGTCCATCCTTTCATACAACTCTCCATACTCCTTATCCTTAGCCTTCACCACCTCTCTCTTCACCATACACCTCATCTCCTTATACTCCTGTCTACTTTCTTCATCTCTCTGACAACCCCACTTCTTCTTTGCCAACTTCTTCCTCAGCATATCCTCCTGTACTTCCACATTCCACCACTAGGTCTCCTTGTACTCCTTCCTCTCTCCAAATGTCACACCAAGCATCTTTCTAGCTGTCTCCCTTACCAGCTCTGTTGTAGTTACCCAGCTATTCGGTAAGTCTTCACTGCCACCCAGTCCCTGTCTTAACTCTTCCCTGAACTCCACCTCACAATCATCCTTTCTCAACTTCCACCATTTGATCCTTGGTGCTGCCCTCATTCTCCTCCTCTTCTTCTTGATCACCAACTTCATCTTACAGACCATCATCCTATGCTACCTAACTATGCTTTCTTCTGTCACCACTTTACAGCCTCCAATCTCTTTCAGACTGGCCCTCCTGCATAGCATATAATCCACCTGTGTGCATCTTCCTCAACTCTTATAGGTTCATAGGTTCATAGGTAGGTACTAGGCTATCGGCCCAAGGGCCTAAGTAAGCCTAGCCAACAAGGTTCTATGGCTTACGTCACCCAAGAAAGTTAATTTCCTGTGCCCCTGTCGAGCAGAGCCACAGAAGTGATCCTCGGGGTGTATTTCCTATTTCCCATCCACTCGTCAAGATTTTTCTTGAAGAGTGCTAATGAAGAAGTTTGCTTGACTTCCTTCTGCCTCTTGTACATCACCCTATTCTCCTCTGTCTTCTTAAAATGCATACTCACCATAGCCACATCCATCCTTTTCGCAAAATCCACTACCATCTGACCTTCTGCATTCCTCTCCTTAACACCATACTTACCAATCATTTCCTCATCCCTTTTATTCCCTTCACCAACATGCCCATTGAAATCTGCTCCAATCACCACTCTCTCACCCTCAGGTACACTCACCACCAGTTCATCCAACTCACTCCAAAATTTTTCTTTCTCATCCATCGTATACCCAACTTGCAGAGCATATGCACTAACAACATTCATCATCACACCATCAGTTCCCAAGTTCATAAATATCACTCTGTCTGACACTCTCTTCACCTCCAAAACACTCTTGGCATACTGTTCCTTCAGAAATACCCCTACCCCATTTCTCCTCCCATCCACACCATGCTAGAACAATTTGAACCCACTTGCAATACGCCTGGTCTTCCTCCCCTGCCATCTGGTCTCTTGCATGCACAATATATCAACCTTCCTTCTCTCCATCATATCAGCTAGCTGTCTCCCTATACCAGTCATACTGCCAACATTCAAAATTCCTACTCTCACTACCACACTCCTAATCTTCCTCCTCTCTTCCTGCCTTCAGGCATGCCTTCCCCCCTTCTTCTCCTTCGGCCAACAGTAGCCTAATTTCCACCAACACCCTGTTGGCTAACAGTACTGGTGGTAGTCATTGTTAATCCGGGTCTCGACTTGACCCTGTATGGAAATCTGTATTGTCTGCATGTGTCATTTGGCTGAATCCACTTCACTGAAAATTCATGTCACAGAAAAGTATAGAAGTGTGCAGAAAACATGTGATGGTGTTATTTCTTATCATAGGAGTTATTATGGAAGTGAGTCTAGCAGAGTGTGTGTGTGGATTGCAATATTGCGATGGTCAGAACCAGGTTGTATTCCCATTCCCATATCTTTGGATGTCTGCGAACATGGAGTCAGTATATATAAGTAATAGAGTTGTGGGGGGTAAAGCATGTTTCTGGCATATATTTCTTGTGGAGAAAGATTTCTGTGAAATTAGTTTTCAATTAAATGGGTTCGGCCATTTGAGTTTTAATGAAATGAAGATTCAGTGAAATGACACAGACCCATATTGATACATATCAGTTATTATGACAAGTTTTATGGGAAGAGATGAAGAGACTACGGCATTGCAGAGTGTTTCATCCTGGGAAATAATGTCTTGAGAGCTAACAAATGAGATGTAGTGAAACAACATTAGGCACTGTATAAGACGGTGATAGCTCAGAATTTCATCTTGCATGACATAGGTTTCTTTAGAACTTTAATTTGTTGTTGGTATGGTTTACAGTTTCCTTATTATATGTCTGTCTTGTGTATATCATTCAATGACTTGTGTATACATACAAGTGACTGACTTTTGTACCTTTTCCTTTGCAATGTCAGCACAAAGGCTAGGATTTTCTTTCAGTTTAATTTCTCCATGTCTTTTAGGTTTCAAATATCATGACAGGAATGGACCCCATTCCTAAGTCAGGGTATGATTAAAGTTCATGAAATTAGTACTGTTTCAATCTTTAATGTTAGCCAAAACTGCTCTTTGCAGCACCTGCGATTTCCCCAGAAATAATTCCTTCTGCAATTCATATGAAATTACATGCACTGGAAACATATATAATTACAACTGTAAATTCTTTTTTATGCAATCCATTGCTCCTACTACTATTTGAACTGTCTGGGTGTCCTTCTTCCATATTGCTCTTATTTTGCCTGCAAATTTTGATATTTTATGACTGTTTCTCTCTGTATGTGAGACACTGTAATCACTAGTGTAGTGATTTCAGTGATCAATGCTGCTTTTGTCTTTTTTTCAGGGACTACTATGTCTGGTTTTCTTGCATCTGTTTTTGAATTATTGGCAATGGGTGATCTATGGAAAACAGTGACTCTTATCCCCCTTCACAAGGGAGGCAGAGCAAAAGACCCAGGAAATTACAGACCCATAAGCTTGACCAGCTTCATTTGTAAGGCCATGGAACGAATTATCGCAGACCTCATAAATAAGGATATAGGTGACCTCCAAATCCTAGATCTGACCCAATTTGGTATTGTCAAGGGCAGGTCATGCCTTTTAAACCTAGTAGACTGCTTTGAAAATGTGACCAGGGCTATACATAAGGGCCAATCTGTGCACACAGCCTATCTTGACTTGGCTAAGGCCTTCAATACAATCCCACATTTAAGCATCAACAAATTTAGCCAATTGCATGTTAACCCTTTTGTTGTAAGGTGGATTTCAAACTGGTTCATTAACCATTCACACTCATTCAAAATGGGTGATGCCACCTCAACCAGCAGACTTTGTCACCCATGGGGTTCTACAAGAGTCAGTACTGGGCCCCCTTTTGTGTGGAATATACTTCTCAGAAGTTCAGGTCAAAACAAAGGAGCTGTGGATGACTAAGTTTGCTGATGACTGCAAACTAGGTGAAATCAGTGAATCTGCTAATGATGTCAATAAACTCCAAGAGGGACTTACACAGACCAACGACTGATACTAAAGCCATGAACTTAAACTAAATGCAAAAAAATGCATCATCATTGCCTTTGGTGATAAAAATGTGCCTGCAGACTATCAAATAAACAATAATACCCTAAGTACCAATGCAGTAGTGAGGGATTTGGGAACAGAAGTAGACTGTAACCTTAACTTTGACCACCATGTGTCTCCTGTGATAAGGAAGCTATTCCATATTGCACACCTCATTAGCAAAGGCATTGCCTCAAAAGTGAAAGAGGTTATAACCCCTTTATGCTCGTCCCTCATCAGGCCTATAATTTAGTATAAATCCCATTACCAGGCACCTACAGCAACTTGTGAGACCTCAGAGATTTCTAACCAGGAACATTCAGGGTCTCCAGCACATGCCTTACAAGGACAGACTGAAGTCTTTCTCATTGCACTCAGCATACAGACTACTTAGAGGAGACTTATGCCTGGCTTACAGAGCAATCTTCAGCCCAAACCTAATGAAAATGCTGCACATCCTTAAGTCAAATGGGACTAGAATCACCTGCTCCAAGGTCCTTAACCTAGCCTATGACATAAAAAAGACTTGCTGGAGAGACAGATATGTCTCACAGAGGTTGCCACTTGTCTGGAATAGGCTACCAATTCACATTAAATAGAGCACCTCTATGACTTTGTTTTAAGTGTAGCCTTGACAATTGGATCCAGAATTGGATCTAGAATAGCTTCCACTTCCCTCCTGGATATGTGAAGTGATTAGTAAAAATAATCTTGGGCATTGATGACATTTCTTCTCTTTTAATACACTGGGCGAAAACGGTTATGCTTGAAATGACCCTCAGGTAAATAGCTTAGTAACCTCCTAGGAACCTATGAACCTATGATGACCCTCAGGTAAATAGCTTAGTAACCTCCTAGGAACCTATGAACCTATGATGACCCTCGGGTAAATAGCTTAGTAACCTCTTAGGAACCTATGAACCTATGATGACCCTCAGGTAAATAGCTTAGTAACCTCCTAGGAACCTATGAACCTATGATGACCCTCGGGTAAATAGCTTAGTAACCTCCTAGGAACCTATGAACCTATGATGACCCTCAGGTAAATAGCTTAGTAACCTCCTAGGAACCTATGAACCTATGATGACCCTCGGGTAAATAGCTTAGTAACCTCCTAGGAACCTATGAACCTATGATGACCCTCGGGTATATAGCTTAGTAACCTCCTAGGAACCTATGAACCTATGATGACCCTCAGGTAAATAGCTTAGTAACCTCCTAGGAACCTAGGAACCTATGATGACCCTCGGGTAAATAGCTTAGTAACCTCCTAGGAACCTATGAACCTATGTACACTTCGTTATTCTTTATAGTGCTTTGTGGTTTATGTTTCCAATTCATCTCAGCTACTTCTATACTGCAGTGTTTGTATAATCCCCAGTGCAACAATCTTGCCATTTTATTCAGCCTTTCAGTGTACAGACCCTTTGCCATGAGAATATCACATCGAGCAACAAAGTCCATGATTATTTCCAGTTCTTTTTTACAGAACCCTCATTTGTCTGTTTCTCCCACATGTTCAAATGGACTTTGTAAACCAATATGTACTGTATGTAGTTCACTATCTTGTGCTGTTATTATTAACCTTTCATCCTTTGGTTTCCTCTTACCTCTCCTTAACCTGCATCAAATCCTGATCAGCATAAGGTTATTCCAGGAGATTTCTATACTTAGCACTGTATTTATGGCTTTTCCACATTTCTTTCCTACTCATCTGATCCTTCTCCTCATATTCTTTCTTTTGTTTCTTTTGGCACATTCAGCTGCTGTCTGATTTTTAACTACTTCTGGTTTGATTTCTATTCCCACTTGCCACCTGAATGCTTCTGCTAAACTAAACAGAGAGGTCATCTTAGATTTTTTTCTCCTCGTGTATTTATTTATTTATTTGACATTTGGTTACTGAGAAAGTTCAACTGGGTAAGAAACCCATTTTCAGCAGAGGCCCGGGGAGAAAATCTCCAATATAGAAAATATGAAAAAATATTTTACATAATTAGTAACAAAACAAAAACTAAGCAAGTATACAGGTGAAACCAGAAAAGTGGTATACCTACATTTTTACATGAAGGACTTATCAAACTTCTTTAACATGCAGGTATTTTTACAAAGAAGATTAATAACTGTAGTTGTATACATGCATTTTTACAAAGAAAATTCAACACAATGTGACAGATAGTATATTTTTCATGGGAGGCATAGTTGCACCATTAAAGAAATACATAGATAGATGTTTAACAGTAAACAGAGGCTATATAAAAGATAAAGTTATATGAGTATAATACTGGGATACCCACATATAGAAGTTAGGGCAGAAAGAAGAAAGTAGCTAGAGTAAGTGAAAGGTGAAAGTAGTTAGAATAGGTGGTAGGTGGGGAAATGGTAAGTATTGATGAGAAAAAAAATGTAGTAGTTAAGTTACAGTTTCAAAAGAGGATTGTAGATAGATTTGATACAAGGGAGTTATTGAATAGGTATAATATAGCAGGGCACTGTTTGGTGAGTAGGAAGGAGACAGTGAAAGAGGTGGTTACTATAAAGATAAGGAAGGTTACAAGGAGACTAGTGCAGAGGAAGGGGAAGAAAGGTACTTGTAATAAAATAGGAAAAGGGGTGGGAGTTGATGGAGATGAAGGGCTGAAGAAGGGAGACACTGGGAGCTGGGGATTTAGGTAAAGTATAGTGGGGTGATATAGCAAAGAAGGTGAGTATTAATAGAAAAGGTTGTTGCAGTAGAGATGAAAGGTGGATGAACAGAGGCTTAAGGAGAGAAGGTGGGAGAAGGGTAATTGAGGCAGAAAAGGTACGGGGAGAGTAGGAGTTTATGGAGATTGGGCCAGAGAAAGGTGACAGAAAAAGGATGAAGGATGAAGGAGGTATCAGCTTGGTTTGGAACAGGGGGCAGATATGTGACTTGAGAAGGAAATATGTTAATGTGGACTTATAAATTTCTTGAGGTTTGATATAGTTCTGATATCTAAAGGTAAAGCATTCCAAAGTTTAGCCACTGAGTAAGAGTATAGACATTGTCCAGCACTTTTGTTTGGTCTGTACAGAGATGGAAGCTGCTTATCTTCAGAACAGAGAGCCTGGGTAGGTCTGTATATTTGGAGAATAGAATTTAAGGCAGGACAGTTTTCAGGATTGTAGATAATTTTATGAGTGGGTTTTAGCTGGGAGTAATTTCATTGTAGGGTGAGTTTGAGCCGATTAAGTACAGTAAGAGCAGTGCAGTGATGATTGTAGTAAGACATACCTGTTGCAAATTTAGTGATTTTGTTGCAACAGGATTCAAGTTTATTTGTTAGTGTATTCTGAAGGCTGGTTAAAATGGGGGTGCCGTATAGTAAAGAGGGGAGCAAGTAGGTTGTGGCCAATGTTGTTTTGGTAGCTGCATCCATAAAGTTTTTTGTGATGATACAGCATCCCTAGTTTGTGGTGTGTGTTTTTTTTTTTTTTTTGGCTAGAATTGTGTATATGAAGGGCAAAAGTAAGGTTGTTATCTATTGTTACCCCTAGTAATTTGGCATGTGAAACCACTTTGATTTCTGTGTTATTTAGTGAATATATTTTAGTCAGATGAGAGTGTTCTAGGTGTAAAGAGGAGGGGTTTTGCTTTGTTGGGATTGAATAGTGTTTTGCACTGTTCAGCCAGGGCTCAATGGAGGAGAAAGCAGTTTGGGTTATTTGTCCAAGGTGTACTATGTTATTGAGGGAGGAGATGAGGGTTGAATTATCGGTGTATTGGATTAAGGAGCTTTGATGGGAGGCAATATAGAGGTTATTTATGAAGGTATTGAAGAGGAAAGATCCAAGAATGGAGCCTTGTGGAACTCCTGTTTTGTTGGCTAGGTACTGGGAAAGACAGCCTTGCCATTTTACACATTGTTGTCTGCCAGATAAATAGCTGGTAAACCACTGTTGAGAGGATAGAGAGACCTAGAGAAGTATTGTTGAAGGAACTTGGCCAGAGCCTCTTGCTTTGTTTATTGTGTCCATGAAGGATATTAATGCAGTTGTACTATGTGCAGGCCTAAAGCCATGTTGGGTAGGTGTAAGTAATTTGTTGTGGATAAGGTGGTCAAGGAGTTGTTTGTATATGCACTTTTCTAACAGTTTGGACAGAGGAGATAGGATTGCTATGGGTCGGTAGTTGGATAATCCATTAGATTTTCCTCCTTTGTGTAAAGGGGTTATGATTGATCTTTTCCAGAGGGAGGGGACATGGGATTCTATGATGGATCTATTGATGAGAATACTGATAGCGTAGGCAATAGCATCGGCAACAATTTTCAAGTATTCAGAAAGGAGGTTGTCAGTGAAAAGAAAACAAAGTTTTAATTTATGTAGTAGATTGGATATATACTGTAGTTAGTGGGTACTGGTTGCAGAGAGAGGCATGGAAGTTGACAGACTGTAGTTGAAATATTTTGAGGAGAATTGGAAGAAAAAGTAGTATGTCTGGAAGATTCACATTTTAAAACTTTCACTATGTTTGGATCCGATGAAGTCAGCAGAAATGTATGCCGCCCCACAATCACAGATCTATACATATAATAAATTTCAAGAATGCCTATACCTCCATAAAAATGAGGGATATATAATATTGGTATACACTGATTTTTTATGTATCATTTGATAAGCTTGAAGCATTTTACTTGTTTGTTTTTTTTCTGCCCAAGTGATCCAGTACCTTTTGGGGCCAGTCAATCCCACCAAAACTATAAGTTAAAATAAGAAGTGCAAATTTGTTTATAGCTTGTGCTTTATTCCTAGACGTCAGGGTTGTTTTCAATACTAGTTTTAGTTTTCTGAAGTATTCCTTAATGTTCTGCTACCCCGGCAAACAAACTGTAAAATAAATAAATAAATAAATTTGTTCATGTTTTATTGCCGATCCTTCATCAATTCCCACATATTTATAAACTCCTTCTTGCTCAAGTTCCTTTATATCACATTGCTGTTCCAGACTAGTATTTTCTTGATACTGAAACTTTCCTGCTTTAAATGTTGCTTTTGTACATTTATAATGATCAAATGTCATTCTTATAGCATCTAAAAAGTTTTAACCACTTGCAGTTATGTTTTCAACTCCTCATCTGATGAACTATGCAGTTTTAAGTCATCCACAGAAAGTAGATGAGAAATCTTTTAGCAAGTTTGTTTCCTGGGAGCCATGTTATAACCAAGACATAATCAGTTAAGTAACAGCTTAATGGGTTAAGCGCAAGACAAAACAACAGCGGTAACAAAAAAATCACCCTGGATTATTCCTCTTTGAATTTTTATCTTTGGGATAATAATTTGCCCTTTCTGATGACTTAATTGCATACTGGTTTGCCACTGTTTCATAGTCACCGTAATGTAATTTTTCAATGTAGAAAGTATCTTATACATCTGTAAGCACTCCTTTATCCATGAATGTGGAGGCTGTCAAATACATTTTTAACCTGTCTAGGCCTAAATCCTAAATTACTATAAACTCTAATGGAATCAGTTTGAAAAGCAAGTTATTGGTCTATAGTTTTTTAGGATGGTTTATAGGTTCACTGTTAAGGAAAAGTATCATTTTTCCAGTTGTTAACCAGTTCGGTGTCTGTTCAGGATGTGCATATAAGTAGTCATATTCAGGGCTAAATCTTCATGTAAATATGTTAATACTTTCAGCCAGAAATTAGGTACTGTATCTGGGCCTGGGGTTTTCCACTTACGAGCTTTTCTTAATTTTGTTTTAATTTCTCTGGTCATTACCTCATCCCATTTCAAAGCCTGCATGTTTGAACTTCTTACTGTTTCTTTTACTTCTTCCCTCTATTCAGCATCTTTGTTATGTTCCCTTGGGTCTTCATAAATATTTCTACAAAATGTTTCTATTTCTTCTTGTTTTTTGGTAGTGTTTCTATTCCTTTTGCTTTGTTTCCCAGTTATCTATAAGTTGTTTTGAGTCATCAATGAATTGTTAATTTTGTACTTTTCATTTATATTTATATTAATTTGTTCTTAGTTTTTCTGGCTGTGCTGATATTTTTAGTTGATTATTTGTGATAGTACAAGATAGATCATGATCTATTCTGATATTGCACACTGCTTTTATCACATCTATCTTTCCAGGTATTTTTGTTGATCTGCTCCTTCTTCTATACTCTTCTAACAGCTACACTTCCTGTCTTCATTGCTTTACAGTTTTCTCTATTAGATATAGTGCTATAATGTGCTTTCTGGCTATTGTTTGCTAGTCTGAGGTTGGTATAACTATGGCAGATCCAGAAACTCTTGTGCCTTTAGCTTACTCAGTCCATTGGATAACTCATAATGATAAACATACTGTATATATGAGAATTTAGTACAGAGATAGCTTTTAGAGCAGATGTTCTGTGTGTAACAAGAGCCATGAGGTTCAGATCCTGTGCTTTGTGTGTATATAAGGTTCTGATGTTCATGTGCTGAAAGTGTGCTCATGTCTGATGTTCCTAGTTTGCTTAAAATTAATAGGAAGCTTTATTTGTATGTCTGTCTGTCTGTCTGTCTCTCTGGGATACTAGAGGCTTTGATGTTATAGTAGTCCTTTGGTAGCTACATAAATGTGATTGTGCAGCCATATGTGTGTGTGTGTGTGTGTGTGTGAGCATAGGTTCATAGGTTCATAGGTTCATACTAGGCTATCTGCCCGAGGGCATTTATAAGCCTAGCCCATAGTTTTGTGGCTTAAGCCACCCCTTTTGTATGGGGAACTATACCCATTATTTTGCTGTGCCTCTGTCTAGCAGTGACACTGAGGTAATCCCTGGAGTATATCTGCGATCTCCCATCCATTGGTCAAGATTTCTCTTGAACAAGGCCAGCGAGGTGCTCTGCCTCACATATAGCGGGATTTTGTTCCACAGCATAGGGAGTCTTTGGGTGATGAATCTATCCCTCCAGCACGTCCTATTAATAGCCGTGTCGAGGTTTAAGTCTCCCGCCTTGTGGCTCTGACGGATCTAGATTTTTGAGGTGAAGCATATTCATCAACTCTGGGTTTGACATGGCCTTGTATGCCAGGCAAAGGTCACCTCTGAGCAAGCGGTGGCGACTGAATAGAGCAGGAGTCCTTTCAGTCAGGCAGCATAGGACAGATTTTGAGACCCTTTATCCTTTTGGTGAGGAACTTTTGTGGCCTCTCTAGCTGCTGCAAGTGTCGGGTCAGATACATTCCGAATGGGGCATTGTACTCAATCATTGGTCTGATGAGTGATGAGTATAGGGAGACTATGACCTCCCTTGATCTAGATGTGAATCCCTTCATGATGAGGTGGGCAATGTAGAAGGTCTTCCTAACTACTTTAGCTACATGGGTGTCGAATGACAGGCTACTGTCAACCTGGGTCCCCAGGTCCCTGATAACTTCTTCTGTGCTCAGAGGATTACCACCTATATGGTAGCTAGGGGTAACCTTGTTTTTTTCTGAAGGGAATGACTATGCATTTTTTGGCATTTAACTTTAGGCCATGGCTCTGGCACCAGTCATCCGTTTCTGTGAGACCCTTCTGAAGGATATCTGTGTCAGATGTGTTTTCGACTACGGCGCCCAGTTTGCAGTCATCTGCAGACTTTGTCAGCCATAACCCTCCTGTGTTTGCTTGTACTTCGGAAAAGTAGATGCCAAACAAGAGTGGGCCCAGGACTGAGCCCTGTGGGACACCACTTGTGACAGGCTTTGAGTCTGACATGGCGCCAGCAACTCTGACCCTGTGGGTTCTGTCACTCAGCCAGTTTGCAACCCATCTTGTGATGTATGGGTTAACATTTAAGCTGATGTGTTTTTCAATGATACCCGAGTGGGGTATTGTATCGAAGGCCTGTGCCAGATCGAGGTAGGCCGTATGGACTGCCTTTCCCTCATCAATGGCTTTGGTGACTGTTTCGAAAAAGTCAACCAAGTTTAAAAGGCATGATCTGCCTTTGACAAAGGCAAACTGGGTTGGATCCAAAGTCTGCAAATTCCCTATGTCTTTATTTATGAGGTCCATTATGATCCTCTCCATAGCTTTGCAGATAAGGCTTGTCAAGCTAATGGGCCGGTAATTTCCAGGGTCTGTGGAGGCACCGCCTTTGTGAAGTGGGACCACTGTGCAGTGCGCCACTCCTGGGTACGTATCCAGAGGTGAGACTATGATTAAACAGCTGTCCTAGCTGTGGGTTTAATTCCTCGTTGAGTTCGTGCAGCACACAGCCTGGGACACCATCAGGTCCCATGGATGCTGTGTTTTTTGCTTTGGAGAGAGCAGTTCTCACTTGGGCGTTTGAGATGTTTGGGGTGCTGCAACCATTTGGTATAGATATCTCTCCTTTTGGGGGGGAGAAGTTTGCACTGAACCTGTCAGCCAGTATGTTGGCAATGTCTGTAGGATCAGTAATCTTCACATCATTTTGAACTAGTTCTGAGCATATCTGGGAGTTTCCTCCCAGGTTTCTAACATAGCTAAAGAAGGCCTTATGACTGTCCTTTGAGTCTTTAGCTATTTTTCTCTCAAAATTTGCTTTGGATGATTTTATGAGAGCTCTTAGTTTTTTACTTATAGTGATCAAGGGTGTCTTACCTTGTAAGGATTTTGCTCTATCTTGTAGTAGCTTCCTCCTTTTGTTGTAGAGTTTGTTTATGGCTGGGGTCCACCAGACTGGACGCTTGCCCTTGGTACAAAGAGTCTTTGTTTTGCTTGGGATTGCCTTATCCATGCAGTGCTGCAGGTGCTGGTAGAAGGCATTTGTAAGTGATTCAGCGGCTTGAGTACTGTTTTCCACCGGCTCGGGGCCTTAAAGGAGACCACACTAGTCTTTAGAAGTGTGAAGTCGGCTTTCGAGAAGTTTTTTACTGTGGTCTTTTTATTTCAGGTGGAGGTGGGATGAGGACCTCCAGCAAGATTAGTTTGTGATCTGTTCTCACCAGTGAGGGTATACTTCGGTGTTGAACATTGTGCTCCCATGTTCGTGATGATGAGATCAAGTATGTTTTCTCCTCTTGTGGGGATGGTGACTAGTTGTTCCATGGCATTTGAGTTTATGAATTCCAGGAAATTTTGGGCTAGGGTGTTTGGGCTTGAGTAGTGTTCCCAGTCTATATTAGGGTAATTGAAGTCACCTAGTATGATGGTGTTTGGAGATACATTTATCCCCTCAGTGTTTTCAGGAAAGCCATGTGAGGTTCCTGAGTTTGTGAGGGTGGCCTGTAACATGCTACAATTTGCAGAGCAGTCTTGCCTATGGTTAATTGCACCTGGATGGTCTCCGATGCATCGTGCGTTGCCACCAGTCTTGAGGTGTGGGTGTCCTTGATGAATATGGATACCCCCCTCCTTTCTTGGTACTGTCCGGATTTTGGGGCCGGAATGCATGGTATGAGGTAAAACCTGTTAGTGCTGGGGTGCTCTCAGGAGCCTTGAACCAGGTTTCTGTCACAGCACAGACATCGATGTTCTCCATACTGAGAAGGGCCTCGAGTGCGTGCATTTTGAGATTTAGACTTCTGGCATTGAGCAGCATTACCCTTAGTTTTTTTTCCTTTTTTGTGTTCTAGGGTGGTAGGTTTAGAATTTGAGTCTTGCCTAAAAAAGGCACTATGGGGGTAGCAAGAGCCTTTGCCAATATCCGGAATCCCAGGGGTGACAGGTGCAAGCCGCCCCTTACGAAGCAGCGTTGCTTGTCCAGCATGTCATCCCAGGCAGACAGGCATTGGATCCCCTTTGAATGACACCAGAGTTTAAGCCAATTGTTAAAGCTGATCATCTTATCTCTGTATTGTGGCATCATTCTTGGTGAAGGTAGGATACTGCTCAAGGTCAGGGTCATACCTGCCTGGGCTACATAATCAGAGAGCTCCTCAATGTCTCTTTTCATGTAGTCCAGGAGAGTGCGTCTCAGGTCGTTTACACCAGCGTGGGCAATGACTGAGTCGTATTTGTACCTGCTGTTGAGAGACCTGAGTGCTTGTGTTATGTGGCGGATTCTAGCGCCCGACAGGCAGCTTACTGTAACTCTCTCCTTACTCAGTCTGGTGAGCGGGACGTCAGTGTGTCTGACTATGGAGTCACCAATGACTAGTGTGTCTGGCATTGTGTTTGGCCTTAAGGGCTGTGGCTGGTTGACACTCTGAGTGTGAGGTCTATGTGTTGCAGGTGTTGTGTTCTGAGGTGGTGGTTGTTTGGGTGTCTGCTTTGGTGGCCTCTGCTGTTTTAGTAGATTTCTGATCAGAGCCTCCGAGTATGTCTTTGTGTAAAGGGGTTATGATTGATCTTTCAGAAAGGAGAGGGACATGGGATTCTATGATGGATCTATTGATAGGAGGAATACTGATAGCGTGAGGCAATAGCATGCGGCAAAATGTAATTTTCAAGTATTCAGAAAGGAGGTTGTCAGTGAAAAGAAAACAAAAGTTTTATTTATGTAGTAGACTGGATATATACTGTAAGTGGGTCCAGTGGGTACTGGTTGCAGAGAGGCATGGAAGTTGACAGACTGTAGTTGAAATATTTTGAGGAGAAGTGGAAGAAAAGTAGTATGTCTGGAAGATTCACATTTTAAAACTTTCACTATGTTTTGCGGATCTGATGAAGTCAGCAGAAATGTATGCGCCCCACAATCACACTGAATCTATACATATATAATAAATTTCAAGAATGCCTATACCTCCATGAGAAACGAGGATATATAATATTGGTATACACTGATTTTTATGTATCATTTGATAGATAAGCTTGAAGCATTTTACTTGTTTGCTTTTTTTTTCTGCCCAGAGTGATCCAGTACCTTTTGGGGCCAGTCAATCCCACCAAAACTATAAGTTAAAATAAGAAGTGCAAATTCTGTTTATAGCTTACATTGCTTTATTCCTAGACATCAGGGTTGCTTTCAATACTAGTTTTAGTTTTCTGAAGTATTCCTTAATGTTCTGCTACCCGACAAACAAACTGTAAAATAAATAAATAAATAAATTTGTTCATGTTTTATTGCCGATCCTTCATCAATTCCCACATGTTTATAAACTCCTTCTTGCTCAAGTTCCTTTATATCACATTGCTGTTCCCAGACTAGTATTTTCTTGATACTGAAACTTTCACCTGCTTTAAACCATGTTGCTTTTGTACATTTATAATGACCAAATGTCATTCTTATAGCATCTAAAAAGTTTTAACCTACACACTTGCAGTTATGTTTTCAACTCCTCATCTGATGAACTTCATACAGTTTTAAGTCATCCACAGAGAAGTAGATGAGAAATCTTTTTAGCAAGTTTGTTTCTGGGAACCATGTTATAAAGCAAGACATAATCAGTTAAGTAACAGCTTAATGGGTTGGCAAGACAAAACAACAGCGGTAACAAAAAATCACCCTGGATTATTCCTCTTTGAATTTTTATCTTTGGGATAATAATTTGCCCTTTCTGATGACTTAATTGCATACTGGTTTGCCACTGTTTCATAGTCACCGTAATGTCATTTTTCAATGTAGAAAGTATCTTATACATCTGTAAGCACTCCTTTATCCATGAATGTGGAGGCTGTCAAATACTTTTTTAACCTGTCTAGGCCTAAATCCTAAATTACTATAAACTCTAATGGAATCAGTTTGAAAAGCAAGTTATTGGTCTATAGTTTTTTAGGATGGTTTACAGGTTCACTGTTAAGGAAAAGTATCATTTTTCCAGTTGTTAACCAGTTCGGTGTCTGTTCAGGATGTGCATATAAGTAGTCATATTCAGGGCTAAATCTTCATGTAAATATGTTAATACTTTCAGCCAGAAATTAGGTACTGTATCTGGGCCTGGGGTTTTCCACTTATGAGCTTTTCTTAATTTTGTTTTAATTTCTCTGGTCATTACCTCATCCCATTTCAAAGCCTGCATGTTTGAACTTCTTACTGTTTCTTTTACTTCTTCCCTCTATTCAGCATCTTTGTTATGTTCCCTTGGGTCTTCATAAATATTTCTACAAAATGTTTCTATTTCTTCTTGTTTTTTGGTAGTGTTTCTATTCCTTTTGCTTTGTTTCCCAGTTATCTATAAGTTGTTTTGAGTCATCAATGAATTGTTACTTTTGTACTTTTCATTTATATTTATATTAATTTGTTCTTAGTTTTCTGGCTGTGCTGATATTTTTAGTTGATTATTTGCGATAGTACAAGATAGATCATGATCTATTCTGATATTGCACACTGCTTTTATCACATCTATCTTTCCAGGTATTTTTGTTGATCTGTTCCTTCTTCTATACTCTTCTAACAGCTACACTTCCTGTCTTCATTGCTTTACAGTTTTCTCTATTAGATATAGTGCTATAATGTGCTTTCTGGCTATTGTTTGCTAGTCTGAGGTTGGTATAACTATGGCAGATCCAGAAACTCTTGTGCCTTTAGCTTACTCAGTCCATTGGATAACTCATAATGATAAACATACTGTATATCTGAGAATTTAGTACAGAGATAGCTTTTAGAGCAGATGTTTCGTGTGTAACAAGAGCCATGAGGTTCAGATCCTGTGCTTTGTGTGTATATAAGGTTCTGATGTTCATGTGCTGAAAGTGTGCTCATGTCTGATGTTCCTAGTTTGCTTAAAATTAATAGGAAGCTTTATTTGTATGTCTGTCTGTCTGTCTGTCTCTCTGGGATACTAGAGGCTTTAATGTTATAGTAGTCCTTTGGTAGCTACATAAATGTGATTGTGCAGCCATATGTGTGTGTGTGTGTGAGCATGAGCCTGCGCACTCATGTGTGCATGTTTGTTTGTATAAGGTGTTTAAAACCATAACAGAAATAGCAAATAATACCAACAATGATTATCTCTATTTGAAGAATTTTTCTTGTAGAGTCAATCTTTGACTCTTTGGTTAACTTTTTTATGTATATTACAATTGATTTGGTGTGAGGGAGCAGGAATTTTTGTGTTTTATTTTCCTTATTTATGTATTTATTTAGTTAGACTGTGGTGGTGGTGCTGCGGTAGTGCTGTCGCCTCACAGTTAGATGTTGCCCGTTCGATTCCCAGTTAGAGCGTCTTCTGTGTGGCGACATGCGTGAATGGGTGTTCCTTCATTGAAGGTTGTGCATTAGGCCCGGCAAGCCAGCACGTAAAAATCTACTGCCAATCATTAGCGGACAGGAGTTCCACTGTGGCGACCCATAACCGGGAAAAGCCGAAAGACACAAAATTAGACATTGATACTCACCACTAAGGGGTTACTGTAAATACAAAGAGTTATCCAACACCCTAAGGTTCAGGTTTTTATAGCTGTCCAAGTGGTACAACACCACTACAATTACCACCACCAGTAGGTCTGATGGGACAACACCAATACATTTATCACCATCAGTGGGTCCAAGAGAAGACACCAGTGCATTTCCCCCATCATTAGGTCCAATGGGACAACACTAGTGCATTTACCACTGTCATTAGGTCCAATTGGACAATACCAGTGCATTTACCACCATCGGTAAATCCAATGGGACAACACCAGCGTATTTACCACTGTCATTAGGTCCAATTGGGCAGCACTAGTGCATTTACCACCATCACTAAGTCCAGTGGGACAACACCAGTGCATTTACCATCATCATTAGGTCCAATTGAACAATATCAGTGCATTTACCACCATCAGTAAGTCCAATGGGACAACACCAGTGCATTTATCACCAACAGTAAGTCCAATGGGACAACACCAGTGCATTTACCACTATCAGTAGGTCCAATGGGTCAAAACCAGTGCATTTATCACCATCAGTAAGTCCAAACTAGATAAACAAATGTTGATCTCAGCATTATATCTGTGATGGAAATAAAATGTCTTTATTACCATTGGTACCTGATACAGAAAAGTCAAGTTGACATCAATAAATTACACAGAATGCATGCACCTGAGAAAAGAATGCCAACTTACTATACTCAGAAATCACTGAAGTACAAGTAGTGGAAGAGGGATGGATGAATAGGGAGTCATTTGTATTAGGACTGTCTCGGTCTTGGATAGTTTGAATTTCAGTCAATCTATGCATATCAAATCAGGGATGGACTTCAATTAGTCTTCAAAAGAGGGAAAATGTACCTCAAGACCCTGAGAAAAAGAAAGTTAAAACTGCGTGTCATCAGTATAAAACTGACAAGAAATCAACTTCCCAGTAATTATCTCTCTGAGAGGCAATATACACATGGTAAATAATAAAGGAGCCAAGATCAAAACCTGTGATACATCACACTCAAAACTGTGTAAGTCTGACAAATTGAAGCCAGACACCATGTGTTGTGTATGGCCAGAAAGGTATGATTTGGGATCATACCTATGATGCCACAGTATTGGTTCAGGCACTTGAACAAGATCCCATGACCCACAATATCAAATGTTTCAGAGAGATCAAGTAGGATCAGGACTAAACAGTTAATTTAATCTCGCACTATCTGAAGATTATTCACAACTTCACGAGCACTGTTTCCTTGCTATACCTATTGCTAAAGCCTAATTGTCATGCATCCAACAAATCATGAGCTATTAAAAAGAGATACGGCTGTGTTTAAACCACCTTCTCAACAACCGTGTCAATATAGAAAGGATGGATACAGCTTAATAGGTCTCCACAGTGTTCAGATCCAAATTATTTTTTTTTTAATTCAGGTTACCAGTGCTTCCTTCAAGATTATCAAAACTCTGCAGTTCTCAAAGAGGAATGAACAATAAGGAGAAATAAATTACTAGAAGTTGTGAGTCAGGTCTTAATCAGTATCTTAGGCCCAGGGTCTAGGTCACAACAGTTTACACACATTGATGAAACCCACATTTATGAGACTACCATAATCAACAAATTCATACTCAGCCCAGCACCAATCCAAGTTATTCAATTCAGGCATCTGACTTTGCTTGTTTTGAGACTCAGTAGTGACATAGTTTCTGATATTGGTAACATTATCATTAAAGAATTGTGCCAACTCCTCATATTCTGTAGTGGAAAAGCTCTATTGGATGCCAGGCAATGTGGGCTACAAAAAATGTCAACAATCTGAAGAGGATAATTCCTTGATGCTCAGACTTTATTCTAGTAAAAGTAGTTCTTATTACTGAGATCATAGTTTGGTAATGAACATGATATTTATCTAGAATAAGTTTGTCCTTGTGCAGATGTTTCCATCTCCAGCTTCTTTCTAAACGTTACCCCTGTGTAGAGACCATAGCTCATGGTCAAACCAGGCATCATGCTGAGACACAGGCCAGACATGCATATTCACTGGAGCAATTTTGGACTGCAGGTTCCACATGATTATAGTGTTTAAAGTATATTGTTCACCTGATATGCATCACTGGTTTATAATTAATTTAATTTTCAAATACATTATTCTGTTAATGCTGCAAATGATTTTAAACAAAAATGGGAATGAAAATATTTCTTTTGATGTTTTAGTTTCACCACTTTCTTAATTTTCCTCTCTGAATACTCCAATGAAATGATGCCATGATAGGGACTGGACAAAACAGTTACATGGATAGGTGTCCATTTTGAGGGCCTTCACTGTCAGTTCATTATGGCAGTGAAAAATTGAAAACAGGACCATATCAGCTTCATTGGGGACTAGCCACTTACCCTGTGACTGGTTGCCAGGCTCACTTACTCTTTTTGGCACTATTCTAAGAGCTTTTATAATGGTGGCTGATTATCTTTCTTAAAACATTTTGCCTTACACTTTTTTCCATCCCTTCTGTATGCGTGCCCCATCTTTACAAATTTCAATACCACCCTTAAAACTAAGCTTGATGTGTTATAATAATAAAAAATAGCCATCTCTACAGCAAATAGCCCACTAAAAAACAATTACTGCATAGTTCTTAAAAAATTACACTGCCTAGAACACGCCCCAAAATACATACTCACAACTCAAGACAGTCTACATCTTAATTAATTTCCCTGATAAATACCCATCATTGAAAAATAAGGTCCAGTCATACTCCATTTCTAGACTACTGTGGGCAAATCACTCCTCTCCATGTCCAAAACAAGTAACTCAGTGGGGGTTTCTCTATACTCTCCCCAAGTCACTAAAAATTGGAACTCCACCTCACTGCAAATAAAATTGACTGACAAAACACATACCCTAAAGTTGCTACTAAAACAATATCTAAGTAGAAATTGGCTCTGCTACAGCTCAGCTCATGACAAGAACACATGTTTTGGCTGTATTCACTACTTCTTCTTAAAATAATTATTTTTTCTACTTCCTTTTTCTCCATCAGGCCAGGAAGATACTCAATTTGCCACAAGGAGTAACTTTGTTTACATAAATTGTATCAATCACGGGCTCTAAGTTGACAAGACTCATTCTCTTTTTCTCTCTGATTAGATCTACCACTATCTTGCTGTCCCCCCTCTGTCACAGTTTCATCACTCTCTCTCCCTTCATCTATCCAAAACTAATGCTCATTATAACAGTCCAGGTAGCCCCTTCCATTCTCACTTTCATAATTACTTCAATTTTCAGTCTTAAATATAATGATACTTTCATAGTTGCTGTACTACTAACATATCATACTATATTTTTTGGTTTACTATCATTACCTTGAAGTGCACTTTATCGACTGGTGATAGACTGGAGTACAGTTTCAAAGGGGCTAATGAATGAACGTAGAAGTAGCGAACCTGCATCCCCAAAAACAGAACAGCACATCAACTCGAATGGTCACATTTCCATAACAGCTAATTTCAAACCATTGGTATTAACATGGCTTGAAATGTGAACGTAAAAACGTTTTCACTTTCAACAATATGGATCAGTGACATGCACAACAGATGAAGTGCACTTCAAGGTAATGATAGTAAACCATATTCCATCATCAATCACCTTTCCCTTTCTAATATTTCCAGTTAAGTTGTTTCTTCTTTTTATTTTAATTGCTAGAAACTACAAGTAATACTACAGTATCTTTTTTTCAATATTATATCTTTCTTGCTATGTACAAGCCTGAGTCTATTTCTAATGAATGTTCAACACTGCATACACTATGCAAACTGTATACACAGTCTGTTTTTAAATATTTATGTAAGCCATTGTAATTTTTCTTCTCTCGTGAATGTATTATGTTTTGTATTCCTTCTGATATCATGTAACAGTATTTTATGTATATGTCAAAACTGATGCTAAATGTTGAACTTTTCTCCCTGGGCATCCTCTGAAATAGGGTTTTATCCCAGTCTTACTTTTCTGGTAAACAAAAATAAATAAATAAATAAATAATAAGTTCTACCCCAGGTTTAAGATGGTATGAATCTGGTAGAAGTTGCATTTCCTCAGGAATTTATATATGTGTTTAATTCACTGAGTGCTATGTTCCAGTTATTACTGTCTCCCCTTGCCTGAATTTTTTTTTTTAACTATTATTAATTTGTTTTGATTTCTGTACTATGGATCAGCTCACAGTGGCCATTCATTATCTGTGATTAAGTAGTGTGTTTGGGAGGGGGATGATGCTAAAATTAGGTAGTTGTTTTCTTTTCCTCTATTACCTCATTACAGCCGAGTGACACCTCCCAGCGCTTCTGTAGTTACATCATACTGATGCCTCTAAGTGCCAAACATTGCTTACTCACATTTGCATCAATAATTCCAAAACCATGCCACATACAAGGTATTACAAGATTTCCTCTTAAAGCTTACACAATGGTAAACTCAAGTATATTTATAGTTAACCTCATTCCAGTGCAGGTAAAAATATATTAATTGTAATTCATATAATATTTGTTCATAAAGATATAAATGTCATGTTTTGCTAAATATACACCCAAGTAACAAAGACATCACTGTTTAGCTTCATATGAAAGCTCTCAGCTAGATGAACAAAATACTGCTGACAGTATGTGTATGACGTGAGTGGTTGCTGAGATATTCTAAGTTGTTTACAAAGTATTACAAATATAATAGTTACTGTCAGAAAACAACGGTCGCTGGTGTCCAATGGCACAAACACAATTCTTTTCGAAAGCAAGTCTATTCAAAGTCTTAACTGTCTTGACATATAGAAATCACCACGCTGGAACAGCAATGTGGAGTAAATTCCTTTTATTCTCAGTGAGCTTTAAGCCATTCGGCTTCTTCAGACTGTTACACTTTAAACAGAATTCAAACACCTGTTTAAATACTAAGCTGTATGTTCTCATTGGTTAAAAAGTTTTGTATACAAAATATAAAATATCTGAGTATAACCGGAACTCACTTTGACATCACAACATAAACATGAGCGTAGGTACATTCATAAAAACAATATATATATAGAGAGTGTTCTGAATCATATAAATTTAATGAAATAAGATAAACTCTTAAAAATAAAAACATTATTGCCTTCAATCATGGCAATAGCAAATATCAATGACAAGGTTGCCGTAGCGACACACAATAGTATCGCTTAATTTGTGTATCTGAACAGACAGCGTAACTTTTTTCTCAAATGCTTGCAAGGGTGATGCACTATATTTATTATTTAAAATTTATTATTTAAAACCATTAAATCTTTCATATGCATGATGTTAAAATATGATTAGAACAGCACGTTAGCATCTCATAGGTGCTGCATTACAATCAAAACAAAACATCGCGTTATTATGTATGCATCAAAAATAACGCGTTATTATGTATGCATCAAAAATAAAAATAAAATCTTGATCAAGTCTGAGGGTACTCCATAGACAGCAGATGTGATGTTCGTCTCACGTTATAACTAGCTATGTATATATCCAAAACCGAACACCTATATCCTATTACAAAAGCTCAGACTAAATTTCCTGTTGCATAACGTGATGATTCATGATAAACATCACGTATTGCTGTGAACATTATAAAGGTTAAAACACAACTGTCAACGTAGCATGTGAATAAATGTAGCTGTGAAAAAATGTTAGTGGCAAGGGTATATACAAAAATAAATCTAAATCTATAAAAACCTAAAAAAATCTCAAGTCACTACTAATTCTAAAGGTCATGAAAAGGTGTCATATTTTCTGCTTCGGTAAATGTCCACTAACAGGCGTATAAAGGGCAATATATCAGCAAGCATGTATGTCAGGGTTAACTGTGTGCCTAAAGTGTGTACCCAGAAGAACTGGTAAAAAGTTTTGTATACAAAATATAAAATATCTGAGTATAACCGGAACTCACTTTGACATCACAACATAAACATGAGCGTAGGTACATTCATAAAAACAATATATATAGAGAGTGTTCTGAATCATATAAATTTAATGAAATAAGATAAACTCTTAAAAATAAAAACATTATTGCCTGTTGTGATGTCAAAGTTAGTTCTATCTTTATACAGCTGGTGTTACACCCCACATCTTGGAGTGATTTTGTGACATTATCGATTCTTCTACTGCTTATATTCCAAGCAGGTGGGGATGGCCGAAAACGCTACTCAAAATATTGAGCTACCGTATGTACCACAGGTGCAAAACTCTCTTAATAGAATCGAACGATTTCAAGCTTATGTGACCAACAGTGAAAACCTGCTACTTGCGTACGAGCCAGTTTTCGGCTCGATAGATGATGCTAACAACAGTGAGGGCGTTGTGAGCTTGTCAGAAGACCTACTTTTGCTAGAAAATGAGACACTAAGACTTAAGAAGTTACAAGTCCAACGACACTATTTCGAGGCTTGCCTAGAAAAACGTATTATTCCACGTGGATTAAGGATACTGAAGATGCCTACTTCAGGTGATAGTCTACCGGACTTACTTTTCCAATGGCAAAAGCTCAACATGGAGTTGAGCTATAATTATATGAAACTGCTGATAAATTTTCATATGCCAGAAGAAGAAAATTTGAAACTAAAAGTAAACAACTTGTTTGATATGATTATAACTAAGTATGTGAGTATTAATATTGAGGCTAAAATAGAAAGAATTATAGATAATGTAATGGTTTTTGAAAGAAGGTTAATAGAACAAAAGAAGAATAAGATCCTGAGGGATGTGAGAGATTTTAGAAACTCAAATGTGTTCACATGGCCTAGAGAACGATTTAATGCCAATGCTAATAATATTAATAATACGCAGACAAAAAGAACTACTGTTGTTAATAATGAAAGCACAACTTGTGTGGATAGGGGGGTTAATGCACCGATTTGTACGTATGGTCCTATTGGACCAGTTAACAATAGAAATGCTAACATAAATGTTCCTGCCAGTACAAGTGGCAACAATAGAAGGAATGTCTCTTACACTGAAATTGTGTTCCAAGAAGATGAAGGGATTAATACCGACAATTTGAATGTTGAGAAAGATAGTGCAATAGAGTCAAACAGTGCAAATAAACCTTCAACTCCTCTTGCTACTAACCATCTCAGTAATATTGATGGAAAAGAGGAAGTAGTCGTGAGAAAGAAAACCATACAGACAGATACCCATCACTTTAATTCAATACCCAGCAACAGTAGTAATACCCCTTTCCCTATAGCACACAAACAGCATACAGGCAGAACGAGATCAATGAGCAGGGGCAGGCAAAAAAGGAAGGGTTCCGGAGGGGAACAGCAAGGGCCAACATTGAAAAGAATGTGGGAGAAGTCGATTCGCTAGTTGTGAATCTCTCTCACAGGGTACTTAGTGTACACGAAGAGGAACTTTTGAATAAGGGCCTCAGCTTTATACCCACAAAAAGAGGTGATATTGTTGATTATATAGTTGACATAAAAATGTTTGTCAGAAACATTCAGTTAAAATTAGAATTTGGTAATACAACTGAAAGACAATCTACAGGCAACTTTAAACCTACCAGTGTATATACACCCCAGTTACATCCGCTCCTTGATGTTTATTCAAGAATGACAGAGAATGACATATACACTTACTTTGAAAACACACAAAATGCTAAATACAAGCACAATTTAAATTATAAGCAGAGACAAGCTCTGAAGGATCTTAGTAATGACAAAAATCTGGTGATTAGACCTGCAGACAAAGGAGGACCCATAGTACTCATGGACAGCGTAGACTATGACAAGAGAATGACTCTCCTTTTGGCAGATTCATCATCTTATTTAAAAATTAATATAGAAATTGTTAGGGAGAAGGTCACCCAGATATTCTATACGCTTGATGAATTATTAGCGTCTAATAACATCACCAAGGAGGTATATAACTATTTCAAAGTATGTAATCCCCTTATTCCTATAATACAAGGCCTCCCCAAAGTTCATAAATCATATACAGAACCCCCCATGAGACCGATTGTATCGGGACAAGGGTGGGTGACTGAACCCCTATCAATCTTTATTGAGTACCACTTGAGACCAATAGTGAACAATAATTGTTTCATACTCAAAGACAGTAAACAGTTTTTGTTGGATTTATACTCTTATACCAAACTCTTGGATGATAATGCACCTTATATATTGGTAACATTAGATGTAGTGAGCCTTTTTACTGTCATTCCTAATGATGTAGGAATACAATATGTTCAAGATTACCTAAAGAACCACTCTGACTTCACTACAGTGAAAATAGAATTTATTACATTATTATTAGAAATTGTCCTCTCTAATAACATATTCATGTTTGGTGAAGAATTTTTTCTGCAAAAGGATGGCGTAGCAATGGGCACATCATGTGCCAACAGCTACGCCAACATTGTCATGGCCCAGTGGGAGGATGCTTTTCTTTTTAAGTCTCAACTTTTTCAGGAACACGCAGGTAATTATCGCAGATTTGTGGATGACCTCTTTTTTATCTGGAAAGGTAATATAGACACCCTATTAAGGCTCATTGACAATATGAATGATTCCACTAATTTTTTGAGATTTACTACAACTTATTCATACCACCGGATTTCTTATTTAGATGTAAACATTGACAGGTTGGATAATGGGCTTTTGAACACTTCAGTACACAGGAAGCTGTGCCACAGAAACACCATTTTACATAAGGGTAGCATGCATCCAAAATATGTTTTTAACAACGTTATGAAGGGCCAGGTAATAAGGGCCTCCAGATTGAATCCAACAGAAGAAGGTTACGCAAAGAATTGGTGGAATTAAAAAATAAGTTCGAGGAAAGGGGTTATGATACAACAACCTTTGAACGTACCATCTTAAATGTTAATGCCATTAGGGAAAACAAGGCTAAACCATACTTTTCTGAACCTATCTCAGATATGGGGTTGAGTGATATACCATTAACAACTAAAGAAAATAGAGCTTCTATGTTATATACAAAAGATTCGATGAATGTTAAACAAATTATGGAAAGACACTGGGACATCTTGCTGTTGGATAAGGATATCAAAGACACAGTGGGAAATAAGTTAAATGTAGTATACAAGAATCAACCTAACCTTAGAAGGTTGCTATGTAAACCCAGGAATCGCTTTAGGACATATAGACACATCCCACATGCCACTAACACTACACCTTGTGGCAAGTGCAATCAGTGTATATATATTGATAACACCACAATATTTACTCACCCCATCTCAAAAAGGACATATAATTTTCGTACGAATACGAACTGTAATAGTATGAATATAGTTTACATGGCAGTATGTGATGTGTGCCCAGCGTTCTACGTTGGCAAAACCAACAGGTCATTGAAGGAACGCATTAGGGAACACACATACCACACTAGGATAGGCTCTATGTTTAATGCCCTGGCTAAACACCATAGTGAATCAGGAGTTAGCCATACATTTAAATTCTTCATTATTCAGAAGATAGAACCTGATCCGAGAGGTGGAGATATAATTAATTACACCCTCGAAAATGAAATGAAGTGGATTATCAGACTCAGGGCGGATCAACATCCGGGCTTAAATGATAAAGTTCAAATCAAACCCTTTCTTAGGAAGAGGAAACTGCGGATACCTAAGCATTAAGAGTTTGTTCCCAGTTCTTCTGGGTACATATTTTAGGCACACAGTTAACCCTGACATACATGCTTGCTGATATATTGCCCTTTATACGCCTGTTAGTGGACATTTACCGAAGCAGAAAATATGACACCTTTTCATGACCTTCAGAATTAGTAGTGACTTGAGATTTTTTTAGGTTTTTATAGATTTAGATTTATTTTTGTATATACCCTTGCCACTAACATTTTTTCACAGCTACATTTATTCACATGCTACGTTGACAGTTGTGTTTTAACCTTCATAATGTTCACAGCAATACGTGATGTTTACCATGAATCATCACGTTATGCAACAGGAAATTTAGTCTGAGCTTTTGTAATAGGATATAGGTGTTCGGTTTTGGATATATACATAGCTAGTTTTAACGTGAGACGAACATCACATCTGCTTTTTATGGAGTACCCTCAGACTTCGCATCAAGATTTTATTTTTATTTTTGATGCATACATAATAACGCGTTATTTTTGATGCACACATAATAACGCGATGTTTTGTTTTGATTGTAATGCAGCACCTATGAGATGCTAACGTGCTGTTCTAATCATATTTTAACATCATGCATATGAAAGATTTAATGGTTTTAAATAATAAATTTTAAATAATAAATATAGTGCATCCCCTTGCAAGCATTTGAGAACAAAGTTACGCTGTCTGTCCAGATACACAAATTAAGCGATACTATTGTGTGTCGCTACGGCAACCTTGTCATTGATATTTGCTATTGCCATGATTGAAGGCAATAATGTTTTTATTTTTAAGAGTTTATCTTATTTCATTAAATTTATATGATTCAGAACACTCTCTATATATATATTGTTTTTATGAATGTACCTACCATGTTTATGTTGTGATGTCAAAGTTCCGGTTATACTCAGATATTTTATATTTTGTATACAAAACTTTTAACCAATGAGAACATACAGCTTAGTATTTAAACAGGTGTTTGAATTCTGTTTAAAGTGTAACAGTCTGAAGAAGCCGAATGGCGAAAGCGCTCACTGAGAATAAAAGGAATTTACTCCACATTGCTGTTCCAGCGTGGTGATTTCTATATGTCAAGACAGTTAAGACTTTGAATAGACTTGCTTTCGAAAAGAATTGTGTTTGTGCCATTGGACACCAGCGACCGTTGTTTTCTGTTAGTTCTATCTTTATACAGCTGGTGTTACACCCCACATCTTGGAGTGATTTTGTGACATAATAGTTACTGTGTTTACTGTGATTTGTAAAGTTCAGTTTAAGGGACTTAAAACCTAAAGAATACTATTACTATAAAAATTGTTTGTGCTGCAGAGTTTGCCATTTATACTTCATTAGGACCCCTTTTGGTTCCAGAGATATGAACATTTGTTTGAAATTTAAAGACATATTTTGATTCTGTCATAAAGCTTAGGTTCCACCCATTGGGTGTTAGAATGCAAACTTCCTGATCTCCATTGGAAGAAATGAGTTAATTAAGCAATAACTGATGTGTGGGTGTAGTATATTGAAGATTTACTCATGGCTGGCGCGGTTTGATCACAAAGCCAAAGCCCAAGTAATTAAACAAGGCCAACCGTGGGTTGTTTCAGCATTCTTCTGTTTTGTTGATGTGCTGTGCATGTGTATGGAACTTTTGTTGATGAGAGTTACTTTCAAGCCCTTTTGTACATCAAGATGAAATAAGATGTAAGAATTCTAATATCTGGCATTATTACTGATTGTAATCTTCAGTGACTTGTCAAGAAATTAAAGAAATTATATATATATATATATATATATATATATATATGGTTCTAGGTCATAAGATCGACAGCAACTTTCACCGATAACAGAAACATCGACACCACATTACCGACAAACCATAAACACGACACCTCACATGCCCGACAAACAAGTAACCCGGTCCACAAACACGAAACCCCATACACTGCACACCACAATAACAACAATCAACTAACAAAACACATCCCCTTATCCAAAACCACACAGAACACACACCAAAATCCTCACAAACCCACACTAAACCTCACACACACAACTATGTACCCTAACCCAAACCCTTACCCTAAGGTCCGTCACTAAGCTAACCCATGGGCCTAACCCTAACTCACTTAACCCGCAAAATACCACTACCGCACACTTACCTAGCTCTAACCCTAACTCACTTAACCAACCCCTATACCCACAGACTGTCACTATCCACACTTACCTTACTGCACCCTAACATCCGTCACCACCGCATACTCACACAGCCTTCTTTCCAACTCACTATCCCTGGCGCCGCATGTTCATCCGTAGCGTCGGTCTTCCAGTGTCGATCATCTGGCGCCCGCTAATCCGGTTATATCGATCTTCTAACCTAGACCCCATATATATATATATATATATATATATATATATATATATATATATATATGTATATATATATATATATATATATATATATATATATATATATATGGGTCTATATGACTTGATCGACAGTTCATATGGTCGACTGTTTATTTGTTCGACAGTTCATTTGATCGACAAGCATTTGCCCCCTTCCCCAATGTTGTGCGACCCTGGAGTTGATATATATATTTGGGGGGGGTGTGGGGGGCACACGATCAAATGAACTGTCGACCAAATAAACAGTCAACCATATGAACTGTCGACCAAGTCATATAGACCCATATATATATATATATATATATATATATATATATATATATATATATATATATATATATATGTATATATATATGTGTGGTTTACTAACACTTGATAGAACTGCAGTTGACTGAAACTAAAATGGTTTAAAAAATTTGACTGAAAAGCAATTTGTCCAAAAACCCACTTGACTCAAAAGCCAGCTGACAGATTCCCATTTCACCAAATCACAAATGATAGAAATATAGGTAGTATGTGATGGTGTCATTTGAGGAACCATTTATTATGTGAAGAAATAGGATGTCAATGATGGTTGGATCTTTTATGACTATGAAGGCTAAACACAGATGATCATAGAGGAGTCTCTAAGAGACAGAATACAGAGAGAGGGCTGTCTCTCTCTGTTTAGATAACAGTGTAGCACAAGGCCATTTTTCTTTTTAGATAAGAATCTCTGAGATCACTCAAGCTGAGTGATATACTTAGATACATCACAAAATACTCATTATATTCAATAATAGATCTGATGAGAAATAAGTAAAGGGGATTTAAGACTTATTCAGATCTAGAGTAGATTCCTTTGTAAATTAGGTGTGACAGAAGATTGAAGATCCTCTGAATTACAGTGGAGACATGATAGTCAAAAGATAAGGAATTATCAACAAAAATGCCTAGAATACCTTCATCCAGAGATATGCAAATGCATCACTAATGAACTTTTGATCTTTGAGACTCTGTCATGTCTTTGAAACACTTGTTATCAATGTGGCTCTACTAGTGCTCACCAGCAAAACACTTATAGTGCAGTTTCATTTTTTTTTCTGCATACCGCCATGTTTCATTCTGTTTGGTGTACTTTTAAACAAAGTTCAAATGCCCTACTTGCAAGTCATTTAAAATAGATGTGCAAGAGCATTTTGAGGCATAAAATAACAGGGTTTGCATAAAACATAACTAATTCATGGTTGACTTGCAGTGCTTTTATCAGCTTTAGTTGCAACTTTATAGTATGATCTGTAAGACTAGGTAATGTGTTTATAAAAGCTATTTGTCTAGTAGGTTCAAAGTTTAAAACCCTGTATAACACTTCTGTGTGATCTTTAGTTAAAAACAGAAGTTAGACAAATTACAAATATATTAAGTTGGTTTATAAGCCTTACTCACAATCACACTATCTGAATGCATCTTTTACAGTGTAAGCAGCTGATGAATTGCTGGCAGTTGTTCCTCTGTTATTGGCCCCAGTACCTGTGGCAGTATGATCTAACCTGAATGTAATCAGTTGCATAACCTTTTTTTGCTAACTTGGTTGAAAATGGCTTATTGCTCTTATGAACTTAGAAAGTTGATAGAATAATAGGTTTTCCATTAGCTTCAATTTTTCTGAAGGATATGAACTTTGAAACTCAAATGTCCATAATTCTTTTTCAACTTCAATCCTCAATGATTTGCCAGAAAACCAACAATTTTATAAGGAGCACACCCAAAATAAGAGGCAAAAATATGGACAGTAAAAATCAGTTTAGTTGTTTTTAGGTTATTTTAACAATTTTCTCAAGTTCAACAAAATGATAGCTAGATATAGATATATGGATCCCTATTACATGATTGAAGTTTTAAAACTTCAAAATTCATATGATCAAGACCATATGATCAAAGTTTTGAAACATCAGACGTTTTGAATGGAGATTGTGGTACACCACAGATCAGTACATTAACCTTTTCTTCACTGTAGTGTGATCTCAGAGTTGATATATTTAATGGTGTGGGGGTGCATGGGGCTGCCCCTCCCCTGCAAAAATGTAAACAAAATGTATTTTTATTTTATGTATGTTGTTTCAAAACTTCAATCATATGGTCTTGATAATACGAATTTTGAAGTTTTGAAACTTCGAGTATATGCTAGGGATCTGTGTGTGTGTGTGTGTGTGTGTGTGTGTGTGTGTGTGTGTGTGTGTGTGTGTGTGTGTGTGTGTGTGTATATATATATATATATATATATATATATATATATATATATATAAAATGTGTGTGTGCATGTGTGTGTGCAAATATGTTCACTAGGAATTCCTTTTCAAATAACTACACCTTTTCATTTCTTACTTTTAGTGCTTTTTTATCCTTTTTGCCAGCCTCCTAACAATCAGTTCACCCATGTCCCATATTTTTTCCACCTTGGGTGAAAGCAGATTACAAGTTGGCTGTCATCTGGGTAACAATCATGTTTGTGATGCTTCGCCCTCTCTCTTCCTCTTAGCGTGTGTGGTAGCTTGATGTACATAGGAACCCATGATCTTCTGTAGTGACATCTCACATATGTTTCTCTGCATCTGTATGATTTGTGCTACTAGGAGAATGCACAGCTTGAATGATGTAAAATTCTTGGCACATAGTATTTTCAAATTGCATATGTGAATCAGGCTGCCTTCAGCATTCCTCCCTCCCTCCCAAGTCAGAAGCGTCCATGTTTGTGTACTAGTCAATACAGAATCATGCCAATCACATCAAGACTTCATCTCTTTATACAGAACAGGCTGTAGCTACATCTCTTGTTTCTTTAGAATAGATCCAAATTTGATTTGCTATTTTTTATTGTTGTCTTCCCAGAGGATAAGTTGTATCACTGTTTGTTAACTTTTAATTACTTCCCTAACAGTATATTTTCAATAGCATGTGTTTTATAAGGCAAGTATTGAGGTATGCTTATTTTTTATTGCGCTCTATTCCTTTTAATATGGCTTTTATTTTGGTTAATCATTTGAAATTAAAGCAAAGAATAAACTTTTTTTGCAGCAGGAAAGAACTGTAAATTGTGTGGAAACTTGTAGTGTACAGAGTCAAAGGTACTATAAATTTGTAAAAGAGGGATCACACCAAAGAAATGTACTGAAGTATGTGAACCAGCTTGTCTGACTGGCTTGTATACATTAGAATTATACAAAAGGCAGTAATTCAAGATAAGGGCATCCAGCCATGATGGATATATTGTACTTATTGTCACATGTTATAAGGGAGTGAACTGTTTATTAATCAGAATGTTTACTCTACCTGGACAGTACCACTGCTGTTTTTAAGCAATTGTTTCTTGTGTGTTTTCTTCTTGCCTCCAATGCCCAGATATCACATGGTTAAGGCTATGCAAACACCAGATATTTGTATCCTGGTGCATTTTAGGAGGTTTCAAGAAAAATACAATAACAGTTTTTGTGAGACTTATCAGCAGAAACTGAGCTTTTTGGATTCAGGTGATCCTGCCATTGAGATGTGTGCATAAAACTGATGAAAGGTTTGAAAATGCAGTTTTATTAGAAAAGGAAGTGGCTGTTGACTGCTCAATCTCACTAATTAGGATTTTTTTCTGAAACAGGTTGTGATACGCACTTACTCTGGATGATATGGCAGATAAATCAGTCATTGTCTTTTATTGTTAAAGGCTATGGCAGAGTATATTTAGCTGTTTTTTTTGATAGTCTGGTTGATAACATAGAAGAATCTGACAGTTACTGCAGAGGATTAGTGCTACAAACTGCATTAGGTTGTAGAAGGTTTGATTCCCTCAGACTTCATTTGCCTTCTATGAGATCTTGAGTAAGTCATTTAACTAATTGGAGACATTTGGAAAGTGGGCTAGGCTCCTCAATGATTTCGTGAACCTCCTGCCTAATAAATACCTGTGAGCCAGAAGAAGAATCTGATGACTGCTTCATGGCTGATTTTCAATTTACTGGTTATCTTGCTTCTTTTATACAACACAGTCACATACATATACATATACATATACACCTACATATACATATAGGTATACATACACATATATGCCTTAATTATACTCTGTGAAATTAAACTGCATCTGAATCTTACATGACATGATACAGTTAGATGACTGTAATAACTTAAAAATATTAAGGAGGTCTCTCGATGATCAGAAAGCAGTAACAACATCTCTTATCCCTGTGCTCAAAACCTTTACTAAGTAAATCATTGTCCCATTCAACAGCCATTTCTTAAAAATCTAGCTTTTATTTCACTTTCTATAATCTTCTTCCGAAAGACTGTTCTGGTTCTCTAGCTGCCATGAAACTGACACACCTACGTGCCTAAAATAAGTGAAATGTGTTTTTGGTTATAATTTCTGTTGAAATTAGCAACAGACCAAGAACACATATGGAGTGTTTATTAACAAAGTGTGACAACTTTTTGTAGTTTGCTTGTTGCACAGACAAATAATTCAGCCCAATCGGGTGGTAGCAGCACCATATGTTAAATTTCAGCAGTCCCTCTATGTAGCACACAGCAACAGAGTACTGGTGCCAGCTGCAAAAATCACTTTACACAGCAGTAGATGTTTTAACAAGTCTTATTAAATAAATACTTAACACTTGTTTATTTGAAACTAAATTCCAACTAAAACAAAGTGAAGGCAACAATAAACCCTTCTGCCTTCAGACAGGAATGCTTAGAAACAGCTTTATTTCAAATACAGGAAGTGGCTATCACATAAATAACATTACTTATCAAAGCAGTTTGGCTCAGAGGATGAAGGCTATGAGCTATTAATCAGCTTCACCTTGCACTCGCGTTTGATTCACTCCATCTCCATTTGCCTACTGTGTGAATATAAGCAAGTAATTTAAACAGATAGTGCTGCATGACTGACTCCTGAAAAGGAGTGCTTATTCCTGTTTTAAAAAAAATGTTTTAACATTCTTCAGTATAATGTCACAGCAGCTACGACATGCAAATCAAGGGGTAATGCTGTGAGTGGACATTAAAAAACATCTATCTGTAATGATAGCGCCGACTAACTTTTTTACCCATTTCTTTGACTACCTTTTCAAAATACTGCTGTTAATCAAATCTTAATTAAGTTAAAGCAGTGCAACTAGTACAGCTATAAAAGATTGACAAATATTACTGCAAGCATCTAAAAAGGCATACAACTATGTAGCTATACAGGCTTTACCTGCTTGAAGGTAACTTTGATGATGTGAGGGATTGCCAGCTATCCCAGAAGAAGTAAGGCAGTGGATGTGTAACATATGCCAAAACAGCTAGCTAGAATTTTGTAAATAATTATGTCATTTGTATATCAAACTGATTTGTACTGATGCTTATGTTGAAAATGTATTTATAAAGTTGTCTGTGTTAAAAATGTAACAAAAGTGGGTCCAGACTGTATTATAACTATTGAAATTCATATTGTAACAGAGGATACTGAAAGAGAAGAGGTTAATCTCAGTCCAGCTAATTTTGAAAAAGGCGAAGAAATTAGATTACTTAATTTAGGCCATAAAGATTGTATCTTACAGTTCTGATTCAGCCAGAGGCGAAATGTCTGTGTCAGAGAATGGTTTATTAGCTCGTGTAGGAAGAGTGGAAGTGTTTTATGGTTTTATGACTTCCAAAAGCTGCAACAGATCTTAGCAAAGCTCTATCTGTGTGTATGGTAACACATATGTGTGAGATTCTAGGTCAGTTGCTAGGAATGGGGATAGTATGGGAACCAGAAGTCAGATGACCAGATGTATGTGATGTCATTCTGTAATATATCACAACAATGATGTTTTAAAACTAGACGAGACTGAAGTCCCAGAGAGCTCTGTTTTTGGAACCTGACAAAGAAGGACTCCTCATCTACTTAAACTTGCCTTGCTCTACCAAGTGACTAGGAAATTGTAATTCCTTAGATCAGTCAGAAAAATATAGTGAGACTAGTTAAGTACTTTTTTTTGTATCTGTGTGAATCTGTCTGTGTTATTTTAATAGTTTCTGTGACTAAAACGCCGGTGTTTATTGTAAATAGATATTTAGTATGTTTGTGTTCTTTTATTATTTATTGTTAAATATATTTAAACTTTTCATTGTGACTGGTCCTTTATAAAATATTTTAATCTTTGAGAGTAGTCATATATGTTTGGTGACTCTGTGGCCACTCCTGAAAGCCTTACAGCACTGACCAAACTATCATTTGTATTAATATTAATTTCACTCAGTATAACTGGGTACCCTTGTAAGAACCTTAGAGTAGCTGGCTTTGGAGTGTCTGGTGGCAGTAACTACCTTATAGTTTGGGCAGAAGGGGCATAGCTAGCAAATATGTGCCAGCCTTTCACAGGTGTGTGTGTGTGTGTGTGTGTGTGTGTGTGTGTGTGTGTGTGTGTGTGTGTGTGTGTGTGTGTGTGTGTATAAATCAAATCTCAGAGAGTGTGTGTGTCAGCTGCTTGGAGCAGAGACACGAAGTACTGGTTTCACAGAGAGAGTGGTGGAGGACATGGCTTGGGTACTCGGCTTAGGACTCATGTCTACAGCTGTGCCAGTGGGGAGTCTTATTGGGGATCTGGAGAGACAGAGAGAGAGAGAAAGAGAGAGAGAGAGAGAGAGAGGCAGAAACCAGCCCCTAGACTGAGTGTATACCCTGAGTGCTCTTAAGGGAATTTGTGCTTGATGCAGACAGCTGCATCTGGAAATACTGGGTGTATCCATTTTTGTTCTAAGTGAACAGCCGCCTCCAGAGTCAGTGGTAAGGATTCAGGCTCCTTGATTACTAGCCCAGAGTGGTGATGTCACAGTAACATTTGTAGCAGTTTGCTTGCTCCACTCAGATAATACTCTTTTTTATGATCCAGCTGCATGACATTTATTTGTAGTATTCAACAGCCCTATGTGTCTGCCCTCCCTCACCCCCAGGAAATAATATGTTCTTAGTTAGTTAGTTAGTCATTTGCTTATTTATTTAATTATCTGGTTTGGTTACTGGTGTATCTGTACTAGGGACTTGTCCATTTTCAGAGGAGATCAAACAAATAAAATGTACAATGTGTATTTATAAATGAAAAAGTAATGATTATGAATATAAATCAAATGTATCATACAACAAACTTCTTAAAATACAAACCAAGTTTGAGACCATATATCAACATACATATGCTATCAATGGATCTATTACTAGCTGTAACATGCTGTTCTATAACAATATAATAACAGCTATGAATGAAAAAGTGTGCTGTGATATAATTTACATAGATTTAACTTCAGTATTTGATGGGGTCATACACAAAACACTGATCAATAAATTAGAATAAATAGGTATTGATACACTCTTGAAAAAATGGATAGCTGTATAGCTTACTAATAGGACATGATCAGTATCATTCAGCAAACGGACAGGTGAAATTCAACATTACAGTCAGAGTGTCCCACATGTCTCTGTTCTAGGACAATACTTCTTTAGATTGTATTTTTCAGATATATCTTTTTCAGCTGAGGTGCTCTACAAGCTGTACGTAGATGAATTGAAAATGGATAAACTGATTGTGTTACAGACAGGGCATGTCTGCAAAATAACTTGACTAAATTTACCATTTGGGCACAGAAGAATAATATGCTGATGAATACATCAAAAACTAAGTATATGAAATTTGGGAGACATAAACTGAAATGTGAATACTTAATACAGCCCACAGTGATTGAAACTGTAGATTCTTTTAAGGACCTAGTTATATAGATAGATCCAGCTTTGGGTTTTTCTAATTATATCAACCAATTGGTTAATGACAGTTATAGAACTATAGGCTGGACAAAATAATTTATAAAGTCTAGGAAATCATAAATTATGTAGTTAATTGTTTGTTAGTTATATTAGGCCCAAATCTGAGTATGGAATAACAATGTGGAACACCTTATAAGAAAGCAATCATGAATAAACTGAAAAGAATACAACAGAAATATACCAAGGACATTCATGTATGCAACAATTTAAGTTATTATTAAAGACTAAAATATCTGAACTTGTACAGTGTCTCATACAGATATTTAAGAGAAGACCTTAATCAGGTATATAGGGTATTTAGAGACAACTACCTCTGGGAATGTTTGGGGATATCAAAAAGTAGTAGAAAATAATCATCCAACATATATAGAATATTCTATAGGAATGAGAAATGTACTAATTGGTTCTCTAACAGAGTAGTTGATGCATAGAATAGACTAACAAATTACATTAAAGTAAGCATTAGTTTGGATATTTTTAAGAACAGCCTGGATACTTATTATGGAAACAACTGCTTTGGTATATTGGCAGATTAAAAGGGCATTATTGCTCATGCCTGACATATTTGTATCTATGTACATATGTATGTATGTATGTATGTATGTGAGTTAAGTAGCTATACACATGTATAAGGATATACAACAGAAGCAAAATAAAATAAAGCTATAATAACAGTAAATAGGTTACAATATAGCACATTACAATAAGCTGCTAATTAATGGAAAACGATTATAAGGAATATTAGAAAATATATCTCCCTTTCTATACATATCAGAGAAAGTATACATGTTGAACTAAAAAGGAGAAGTTAATTGATATTGTAAGAAATTAATTTGTTAAGGGACTCAGTTTTAAATGAAGGGCAATGTTGGTCTGTGCAGGCATACTGTGGTAATTTATTCCTGGCATTCCTCTCATCTGTCCAGATTTTTTAAGAATGTTCAGATTTTTTGCCTCATCTTTTTGGTCTGTTCCTCATAAAATTTCAGGTGGATTAAAGTCAATAAATAACAGCATGCGTTTGAGTTTCAGACTTCATATCCTTCAGAAAATGCATTTTAATGTAAAACACATCATTCTTGCAACTTTCTAAGTTCATAACAGTGATATTTATAATTTGTCCCTGATTTGGTTGTTTGTTCCCATTTTTTTTAGCTTAGTCCAGATTTCTTGTGCTTAGAGGTTGAGAGGAATGATTTCAGGTGCATTAAAATATATTACTTCGTGCATTGCTTATTTGTTATTAATTTTATATAACTTTAGTAGATATTTGTTGGATAATCTTAGGTCCCTGATAAGAGTTTACCAGGGGAGCATATGCATATTTTGGATGTCAGGGTAAGGGAATTATAATAGAAGTTTGTCATTTTATAGGTTCTCAAGCCAGTGCTCAGACCTCAAGGTCAATGAGTAACATTGACTCCACGCAAGGGAATGTGTTAACTCCTTTTGCTGAGTCTAAGTTACTTGAATGAGGAAATGTATTCCATAAGCTGAGCAGTGACTAAATTATAAACTTGTTCCTTTCTGTTTTGCTGAATCCCAGGTATATTCTTGAAGAGTAACCTCTTAGTTCTGTCTCTGATAATTGAATATGCCAGTCCATCTGTAGTTCATCTGTACAAACCTTAAATCCAAGACACAGTTTGCCATGCAATAGTCTGTAAGTAACAGTGTATAAAGTTAGTCTCTGTCATCTCTCTTTGCAGGACATTAAGTTACTAAAGCTATATTCTGTAAACAAAAAATTGTACTTGTGTATTATCGCAACCACGTTCCAAACAACTCGCTCTTGGTATAGTCATATGTGGTTGAGGTGCCGACAAATTTATTAACGTAATGTTGTGAAATGTGATTCTTTCCATTGTTGTTTACTTCTCCTTTACAGTTTGACATTTAATGTGGGTAGTAATGAAAGAAATGGGGGTTCTGTGCCAACACATTTAATGATTTAGGTAGGACAACAAGGCATTTCATGCTTCCATAGCCATCCTACATTTTGTTCTGTTCACGAATATTTTCCGACATGAAATGTACAATTATAACCTTTTCTGAAATGGTGGTTTTCCCATACATGACATGTGGTAAAACTTCTTTGAACTGTACTGTCAGTGATGCCAACATACTGAATGCATCCTTACTCTTTAAAGGATGCCTCAGAGGTCATGCATGCATTGTACTCCATTACAGAGCAGGGATGCACCCCGCGGTATTTGTGAAATGATGTCAGAATTGGGTAAAGTACATTGATGCACACAGTTTATTAACATTTTTTATTTACCAACCTGTCTTACACATAATAAATGTAGTAAACTTCTCGTTCACTTTGTTTATTACTCCAAATTTCTGTACTTCCGTTTTTGACAGCTGCTTATTGCGGTTGGACAACCGTGACTTCTGTGGAACCATAGAGGCATAACATTTTGTCTTTCCACAGCTGTTTTACATATAACAAATGTGTGGCAGTTGTGTTTCACAGTGTTTGTTAGTAGAAATTTTGGTACTTACGTAATTTATCTGCGGCCTGTACATTGCAGTTTGTCAACAGTGTATGTTAAACCGTCAGATGTTTGGAAGGTGGTTGCGATAATACGTAAGTACCCAAAAATTATATGTACATAAACCTTGAATTATATACTAATTCTGGCTGAATATGAGTTGAGTAGAGGCATTTGAGATGAAATGGATGCCTACTAAAAAAGTATATATGAATGGGCTCCAACCATGAAAAATGAAATAATTTAATGTAATACAATTAAAAATCACACAAAAAACATTCCATAAGTGCTTTCATCTCTCAAGGAGACTTCATCACGTCTGATGAAAGCGCTTATGGAATGTTTTTTTGTGTGATTTTTAATTGTATTACATTAAATCATTTCACTTTCCATGATTGTCACAAATATTTGCTACATATTCATCTAATTTGATTATTTCAGTATTTGATGTAATGACTATTCCAATTATGCAGTCATCTGCATAGTTAGCAAGCCACGCAAGGGTTGACCTGGGAGAAGAAGAAAAAAAAATGCAGATTGCATAATACAAGCCCGATACATTCCTTGTCATACACCTCTAGTTTTGTTCCTTTCCTTTGCTAATGTTCCCAATATTTCTACGCTTTGAATATGATTTAGTAGCCATTTATGAATCCAGAAAATATTTTAATCTGTATTCATTTAATTTAATATTGTTAGTACACTGCCTGATGTGACATATCAAATGCCTTTGCCAAATCCACATGCACGACTACTGCTGTTCGATCCATGTCATTGGTCAAGCTTTCATAATTATAAAAGCTGACCAGATTTGTTAATGTTGAATAGTCACTTATACAACTATGCAGGGATATAATGTTGGACTTGTAATAAACCTGTTGAATTAATTTGTTTAACTGACATCTGTGATGACCCACCACTGGACCAGTAATCAAGGATCCTCAATCCTCACCACTGGCAACACTGAGAGGATAACAGGTACACACACAGTGTTTCCAGATGCAGCTTTCTGCATCAAGTGCAATTTCCCTTAAGAGCACACAGAGACCACAGTCAGTCCGGGGCTTCTTTCTCCCTCTTTCTCCAGATCCCTAATAAGACTCCACACTGACAAAACTATAGAGTTGAGATCTCAGCTGAGTGGCCAAGCCAAGACCTCCAGCACAGTCTGTGTCCAACCAGTGCTTCGTGTCGCTCCCCAATTAGTTGACACACACACATGCACTTTGAGGTTTGATTTATACATGCACATACACCTGGGAAAGGCTGGCACATGTTTACTAGCTATGCTCCCTTTTGCCCAGACTATAAGGTAGTTATCACTGCCACCAGCCAACTCCTTATCAGCTACTTTAAGGCCCTTAACAAAGGTTTTCCAGTCTTACTGTGTAATGTTACTATTAATACAAAAGGTAGTTTGCAAAGAGCAAGGCTATTAGGAGTGGCCTACACAGTGTCACCAAATAAGTATGCAAATACTCTCATTACTTAACTATCTCTAGACAGATCAGCCACAATGAAGGTTTAAATATATTTAATAATAAATAATAAAAGAACAAGAAAAATACTAAGCATATATTCACAGTGACATCAGAGTTCAAAACTACATGAAATATTTAAAACAATATTACAGGACAGTCTCAAATAAAGAAAGAAAAACATCTAAGCCATGCTTCACTATATTCCTGACTAAATCTAAGAGAATTACTATAACCTAGTTAACTTACTTAAGAGCAAGGCAGATGTGGTGAATGGATCTTCTAGCTGATGTTGTCAGGTCCAAGACAGAATACGGAATCTGTCTATCACTAAGAGACCTCTCAAACTAAAATTTTAAATATTACTGCTGGGATAGCTTGCAGAATGGCATCATTTCTTGTCATCTGACTCTATTCCAGATGATACCCCCACTGCTGGAATCTGGCAGTATTTAGCATCTACCTGTGAAAATGCATAGACCACAGATCTTTGGCAGATGCTGAAAGTTGTAAAACAATTGTAGCATTTAGTTATCTCCAAAGACAATACAGAAAGCTTCTCAGCACAGGCATTTTGTCTATAGCTGCTATAAAGTATCTTAACTTCAGCTATTTTTCTGAAGTTAACTTCCTGTATTCCAGTTTCCACTGTTAAAATACATACATTTAAACAGTTACAATATGTATGTACATCTCTGTTCTCTTCCAGCAGGGTACACCCTGGATACATCTTTAAGCTCAGTATTTTACAAAATACCTTTTTAATATGCATGTCTGTACAGACCAGTTTGATATGTACATGACATACAGTTCTAATATATTTGTAACACAAGCATCTTATATAGATCACATAGATATTCACAAATTGCATATAACTATTTACAAAATTCCAGATATCTGTGCTGGAATTATCTCCCTTTGTTACACAGCTTCCCCCCTCAAAGTCCCAAGCTATTTTTTCAAGTGACCCTTGAGAAATGTTGCTTGAGAAGGATGAGAGGGATAAGCCTATATGGTAACAGAGTATCCAGATGCTTGTCTTGAGAGCCCATCTCTGTTGGCATTGCTAACCCCCTGTGGTTCTGCACTGTCATATCATATGCCTGCAGCCCTAGGCTCCACCTTAGTAGCTTGTCATCTTGCTGGCTGGCTCAATGTAGCCATGTTAGGGGATTGTGGTCTGTAACTACAGTTAATTTCCTTCCATATAGAGAAGGCTGAAGTTTCTGCAGTGCCCATACTATAGCCAGACATTCATTTCCTACAGCTGCACGGTACTCCTCCTTGGGATGGAGCCTACAGCTGAGATATACCACTGGGTGCTCTTCTTCCTCTGAGGAGACCTGACTAAGTACAGCCCCAACCCCATGGTTTGAAGCATCCACCTGAGCAACAAATTCTTTGTTGTAATATGGACTGGCTAACACAGGGGGTCCTCCCAAATGTCCTTTAAGCTTCCAGAATGCTTGCTCATATGCTAGGATCCACACTACCTCATCTGGTCCATTTTTCCTTGTCAGGTCTGTGAGGGGGAGCAGCTATGATACTATAATTGGGGACAAACTTCCTGTAGTACCCTTCTGTCCCTAAGAATACCCAAACCTGTTTTTTTGGTGAAAGGGGCAGGCCCTGCCTGAATGACTTCCACTTTGGCAGGTTTTGGCCTGACATTGCCACTTACAACTCTATGCCCCAGGTAGGAGACCTCTGCCATACCCATCTGACATTTACTGGGCTTAATGGTCAACCCTGCCCTCTGTAGACTGCCAAGCACCTCTCTGACATGCTGAAGGTGTTCTTGTCAGGAATGGCTGTAGATAGCAGTATCATCCAGGTAAGCAAGGGTAAAATCTCTTAGTCCAGCTAGGATACGATCTACCAGCTGCTGGAAAGTCACTGAGGCATCTTTCATCCCAGAGGGCATCTTCATGAACTCATACAAGCCCACAGGAGTTACAAATGCTGACCTCTCTCTAGCACTGGGAATCAAGGGCACCTGCCAGTAGTCCTTGGTAAGATAAACAGTGGCAAAAATACTTAGCCCCACCCAGCTGTTCTATCACTTCATCTGTCCTAGGCATGGGGTAAGCATCTGAATTTGTGTGACTATTTAATTTCCTGTAGTCCACACAGAACCTGGTGCTCCCATCCTTCTTTGCTACCAGCACCACTGTTGAGGCCCAGGGACTGATGGACTCCTGGATTACCTTTAGTTCCAACATATCCTGTACCTCCTCCCTCAGAATCTGCTTGACTGTCTCAGACACCCTATAAAGGGCCCATTTAATAGGCCTTTAGGGTCCAGTATCCACATGGTGCTGCTCCAGGTGGCTGCACCCTGCTTTCTCAGTGAACATGCCCCCAAACCCCGTAACACTGCTCAGATTTCTCAAACCTGGGTAGGGGATAGCTGCTGTGACATTGCTACCCCTTCCACTGAGGTGTCAGTCAAGCCTCACTGAGGAGATCAGTGACTAGATCTCCCTCAGACTCTTCCTGCCATCCACTGCAAATACTCAGTGCAAGAGCCTGTCTATCATGGTAAGGTTTACCATGTTAGCATGGTACAATTTGTGCCCCTGTCTCCTGCCTAGCAGTTTTACCATGTAGTTAACATCACTAACCTTCCTTACTACTTTGAAGGGTCCCTCCCAAGCTGCCTGCAGCTTATTATGTCTGACAGGACAAGTATTCCTGTCATAATAGATCTTTTTCTTCTGTTGAGCTTCTGCCAGGTTCTCCTGGACCAAGCCCATTAATTCCCTGAGCCATGACCTGAGGTTTAAGACATATGCCACAACAGACTCCTTGTGGGATTCACACTCACCCTCCCACTCATTGTGAATCAAATCTAGAGGCCCCCTCACCATATGCCCATACAGCAACTCAAAATGTGAGAAACCCATGGATTCCTGGGGCACCTCTCTGTAAGCAAACAACAGATGGGGAAACTATCTATCCCACTCTCTCTTAATCTGGTCTGCAAATGCCCGTAGCATGGTCTTTACTGTAGTGTTTAACCTCCACAAGACCATTAGTCTGAGGATGGTAGGGGGTGCTCTTCAGACAGGTTAGCAGGTCTGACATGAAAATGGCACCTCTTTCAGTCAGTATTTCTTCTGAGAAACCTACCCCATTGAAAGTCTGTAACAAAGCATTTGCCACCTTTTCTTCTTCAATGGAGGACAGAGCTACCACCTCAGGGTATCTGGTAGTATTATCTACTACCGCTAGGATATACTTTTTCCTGTGGAGCTTGGGGTACTCAGTGGCTCCACAATATCCATAGCTACCCTCTGAAATGGCTCCTCAATTGCAGGCAAAGGCATCAAAGGAGTTTTTGCTGTTTCTCCTGCCTGCCTACTTTTTGGCACTGCTCATAGGTCCTGCAGTACCCTGATACATCCCTGGAAATCCCAGGTCAATAAAAGTTCTACATAATACATCTCTTTGTACATTTTATGTCAATATAACCTGCAAAGGGAATGTCATAGGCTATGGCTAGAAGTGACACTGGGAAGGCTCTGGGCACTACCACCACTGATATTTTTTCACCTTCTAGCCTTCCCTCATGGGTCCACTCTGTATACAGTAACCCTTTGTCTGAGTATACAGATTCCCTTTTCACTTGAGAGTCAGGTGCCTCCCTGGCTGCCTCCCTCAATCCTTGTAATATATGATCTGAGAGCTGAGCCTGTCTCAACTCTCTTTGTAACCCTTCCCAGCTTCCCTTCCACAGGACGTCTGGCATCCTCTGATAGCTGTGGTTCACTGTCAGCCTGGGTACTACTACTCACCTCTGCCTTTGCAGTCACTGTCCAAGGGAACATCAGTACCCACCAGCAGCTGTGGCTCACCTTTAGTCTCACTGCTATAGGGTAACTCCCTCTCTAAAGTAACCACCAACCAGTCTTGGCTTCAAGTGTGCAATCTGTCTGAGTCCCCCCCCCCCAGGCTACCAGACCCACATGCTTGTCTCCAAGCCTGACTGTGTGTAACTGCATGCACATAAGGTACTGCATCAACAAAATCATTCCCTAGCAGGACATCAGCAGGGATATTCTCAAACACATCTACTTGCTTCTTCCTTTTCCATCTTGCCAGTCAAGGTGAGCCCTAGCGACAGGTATTTGGAATGGGGTCCCTCCTAAAGCTCTGACTGGAGTAGAATGCCCAAGCAAATAGTGCTCTTCTTTAATCATTGCAAGCTTTATAATGGTTAGGTCAGAGACTGTGTCTCTCTTAGCAGTGGCCTGTTTCCCATCTACTAAAATAGGATATAACCGCTTGTTGTTCTTTGGTAACATTGCTGTCTCAAGAAAACTTACTGGCATTCTGTCATTCCCACTTACTGGCTCTTCCATCCTTTGTTCCCCACCTTGCCTCCCTGAACACCTATATGCTACTTGGCCCAAATGGTTACATTTAAAACATTTAACACTTGATCCTGGTCATGTACTAGAACTAAGGTCTACCCCTGCTACTGGTGGACTCTGTTGGCATGGTTTAGGCTGTCCACCATGGGTTCCCTTAGACCCATGTGCAGCACTGGGTATCCCTTTCCTTTGCAGTAATGCCCTGCTTGCTAGGTAGAGGTCGCCCTTTTCCCCAACTCATCTGCAGTACTGCATTCTCTATCTGCTAACCAGATTCTCATGTCCTCAGGAAAAGTGCTAAGGGGTTGCTCCCTCATCAAAAGGTCTGTCAGCCCTTCAAAAGTGGTGACCTGAAACCCTCTCACCCATATATCAAAATAAGTACTCATCTCAGCAATATATTCACACACTTTCATCTGCCTTGCTCACAGAACTTTTTTTTTTATAAGCTACAGGTGTTAACTGAAAATACTCTAATAAACAACTTTTAACAGTATTATAATTTAAGCAATCAGTATCAGACAATTTAGAAACAACAGTTACAGCTTTACCATGGAGTGAGGGGGTCAGAAACCATACCCAGAGCCCTTGGTCAACATTATACTGTTTACAAACCCTTTCAAACATTTGAATAAAACTATCAAAATTATCACCCTCTGTAAATTTTAGAAGAAATGTACTGAATTGTATTGCTTCTGGGGTTCAGTTATTCCCTTCCCCATTACCTCCATGACCTGGCAAAGAGTCAGCATCCCCTTTCATGTTGTCTCTACCTCTCATCTTCTTCAGCTTCCAGACATCTCCGTTTTTCTGCTGATTCTAATGTCATCTGTCTCTCCTTTTCTTCAGCCTCCAAATGCCAGAGTCCCTCTTCTGATTCTAATTCCAACTGTTTGGCTTCCAGTTCAAGTATCTTTAACTCCAGATGGATTGTTAAGTCCTCTAAAGCAAAGTTGAACTATCCATTTTCTGAAAGTTGTACATCCACAAGGCCAGTCTGGTTGTTCTCCTGGTTAATGGTGTGTGATGCAGCGATGGTTAAGGCAGAAATCATTTCTTCTTAAGTCAGGTTGCCATGCCCCAGTCCTTTGGCTTGGCATATCTCAGCCAACTGGTTCCTTGTCAGCTTTCCATAGTCCTCCACTGACATCCTTGCCTGCTCTCCCTGACTAACAAAGCTAACAAAAATAAAACTATTGTGATATGAAACTTTGAATGTTCACTGTGTGGCTACTTCAGTGTACAAACTCCTTCTTTAGTGATCAATGTTTGCAAGCTACAGGAGTACAATATCCACACCACTGAATCCCAATATGTGGATATCCCACCACTGCCACCAATAAATGTGATGACCCACCACTGGACCAGGAATGAGTCTATATCACATTATCGAAATTCCAAAATGTCGAACACCATAAGCTCGACCTTGGAATATCAAAATGTGATATACTCGAATGCTCAGAACAACAAATACACACACATAGCACAAGCACACCAAAATACATAATCCACGCATACACACTTCACAGAACCCTACACTAAACCGTACATACACTACTAGCTATCTACTTACCTTAACCCAACCCTAACCCTAAGGTCCCTAACTATCGCACACTCACCTTACCCGCTCCCAAACTCTAAGGTCCCTAACTATCGCACACTCACCTTACCCGCTGCCTAACCCTAAGGTTCCTAACTATCGCACACTTACCTTACCCGCTCCCTATCCCTAAGGAACTATCACACACTCACCTTACCTTGGTCCGTTCGCACACTTACCTTAACCTGGTCCATCACCTTTGCACCACAGTCGAGGAAATAACAAAGCCACAGAAACAGCCAACCGAATACTTTCTCTAGGAAAATATTCGGTGTTCTGCAGCTTTGCTATTTCAAGCATTCGCTGAATAGGCGTCGATATTATAACATTCGAAGTTTTAAGACTTCGATGTTATAATATAGACCCCAGTAATCAAGGATCCTCACCACTGGCAGTCTGGAGTCTTTAATGGAGCTGCACAAAATCACAGCAATGGATATTGCAGTGATTAAACAAACTATGTCATCTTAAGAAGGGAAGCTGTATAAAATGAAGACTGTGATCACCAACAACAAGGTTCTGTACTAAAGCACCAGTCCATTATAGTAGAGCACTTGGACAATATTCCAACTCTGCTAGAGTGCAAGGAGCAGGTAGCACTGATGCTTGATGATCTTGAAAAGGACTGCAGGTAAAACAACTTGTGGATCATTTGGCTTTCTGAAATGGTGGAAGGTGCTTACCAGCTGGGGTTCATTAAAAAGAATTGTCTGGATTTCTTAAAGCTTTGCCTCCACCTATCATCAAAGAACATAACCACTGTATTAACTCCAAGCTACAGAGTAACACAAACACTCATTATCAATTCATTTTTAGATGCCTGGACTACAACACCAGAGATATTATTTTTCAGAAAACTAGGAAACTGGATCCTTCATTACAAAAGGTAGGGCATTCAGCCAAATTGGTCCCTGACTGCAGTGCCATGCTATATGCCAAATGGAAACTGATGGTTGCTTTCCTGCTCAGTTTTAGAGACACAGGTTACAAAGTCAGTCTCCCTTTTCCAGCTGCCTTGTATATCATCAAAGGAGCAAATCAAAATGTATTTCAAACCCCTATGAAGGCTGACAGATTTTGCAAATCCTGGCTCACAACCCTCCTATGTCTTATGATGCAGTCCCAACCTCCACCAGAGCCAGTGCAGTGGGTAACAGGAGGTGAGACTGCTCCATTTCATACTCGTCCCATAAACAGCAAGTACAGAAAAAGGGGTGAGAAGTAAACTTGCTGCTAAGTGAAATGGGAAATACAGTGGCCAAGCCTATCATTTCTGTATCACAACTAGACCATCAAATTCCATGGCCATAAAAACAACAGAAGCAAGTTCTATACAGGACAGGTACAACAACAATATGGAGGACATGCAATTTTCCATGCCTGAAATCTCCACTGATGAAATTACATTACTGGAACAATCGCGGTGCAAGAGAATTTATGCTGATGAAAATGTGGAAGACCTTCCCACCTGACTCTTGTGATGGTCTAACAACTCTGAATGCAATGCTTGGTCCACCATGAGAGTGAACCATACATATTATCCATGGTTGGATATTCCTATGTTTCTACTCTTTTGCATTGTTACATTCATATTTATCCTAGTTCATGATTACAGCCTGTATAAAGGGGACTGTGTACCAGGGTAGGTTATAGTGATGTTGCTATTTGACCAAATGTACATTTAGACAAGTTCAATGATGATAATCTGCATGGTGTAGGATTCCAATTGTTATGGGCATTTGCTTCTACTTTTCTTACTCAAGAATCTGACCACTGGCATGCTTAATTTTTATTTATTTATTTATTTTTCCTGTTTCCAATTTTTAATTTCTTCATTTTTGCCTTTATTTTGGGCTATCTTTTCATTCCAGATGCTATATTTTTGACACAGCATGTCTACTCACTGCACTTCAATAGATTTCCAAGGTGTCAATTTTCCATGGTCCCCTTATGGTTACATGGAACATTAAGGGAATCTCAGTTGCCATAAATGAGAGCACCATCATTAAATCTTTGATGTAAGACAGAGTTAGCATTGCTTTCTTACAGGAAGCCAAGATTAATAAAGCCAGAGTCATCAAAGCATTTGCTAAATGGAAAATGCATAAAATGATTTTCTGTGTCAAATCATCCATGAGGTGGGCTGTGCTTCTAATTCCCCTCCCTAACCCTACAGTCCCAATTCCATTTTCATTCCAGATAACTCCCTAAACCTAAAACCTCCATGTCTTCTCCATCCACAATCACTCCCTAAACTTAAACCCCCCATACCCCACTCTAACCACAAAGTCCCTATCATTCATTAAACCTAAATTCCCTCTTCCCCTGCCTAAAACCAAAATCCCCTTTGCCTCCTATATTTATATCTGGGTCTACTTCATTTCATTGAAAACTCATTTCACTGAAACTCATTTTGCTGAAAACTCATTTCACTGAAACTCAGCTGCCTAAACACAATTCACTGAAAGCTCACTTCACTGAAAACTCATTTGACTGAAACTCATTTCGCTAAAAGGTATATGCTCTGTTTCCCATTATAGTGCAATCCTGGAGTTAGTATATAAAGTAAGGGGGGGCACAGCCCCCCACATTGGGTGGGTGGGGGCATGGGGCGTAGCCCCCCACCTATTTTAAACATTGTAAACCATAGACATGGATACTTACAAGTCAAATTAATAACTATTTCCAGAAGACAATATATACCCAAACTATTTGGGGGCGATGCCCCCACATCCCCCAATGTGGGGGGCTGTGCCCCCATTCCCCCTTACTATATAAACTAACTCCAGGATCTCACTTCAGTGGGGAACAGGGCATATATCTTTCAGCAAAATGAGTTTCAGTCAAATGAGTTTTCAGTTGTGAGCTTTCAGTGAATTGCGCTTAAGCAGCTGAGTTTTCAATGAAATGAGTTTAAGTGAAATGGGTTTTCAATTAAATGAAGTAGACCCCTATCTCTCTCTCTCCTCTCTCTCTCTCTCTCTCTATATATATATATATATATTTAGTTTTATTAGGTGTGATCAAATTACTTTAATCACACCAACAAAAACAGTTCAAACATACAAAATACCGAATCTGAAAATCACCGAATGCAATAATATTGAGAAAGGAAAACTACTTCCTCTCCAGATATTAACACTAAAATCACCCATAACACTAGCCTCAAATCTGAATAGTGATAGTGTTACAGGGAGCTTTTTAAGAAGGTAAGGTGTAGGGTTAGGTTTAAGGAAAAGGGCAGAGTTAGGGTTAGGGTTAGCCTTTCTAGAATTTTCTTAACAGTGTTAGGTTAACAGAACAGAAGGGGCAGACATAATCATTTGATATGTTAAAGCTGAAGGTGATGTCTAATAATGCATAAGAATTAGATGCATTCAGTAAGATCAGAGCTGAAGTATTTTGCGAATGCATTAGCTGTTTATAGATGAGTTAATTGATCTTAAGGAATGTCATCCTCACTTCTATTCTTTTTTTAGATATTTACTGATTAATTACTAGGAAGGTTTAAGGCTGTCAAGGTTGTTTTTTTTATATTATTTAATATGATTGCTTGGCTTTTCAGAAATGCCATTTGGGGAACTGTGAAATGGCCATTTCAGACTGGACTAGACAGTATATTATCACATAACTTAAAAAAGAAAATATTCAGGAAAGTCGCTGCTATTATTGCCCTTTGAAGGACACAAGTAAGTTCTCAGTTTGAATGTTGTGCTTAATATGAAAGCCATACAGGGACAATGATACAGAGCTGAATAAGAATATTTAAGAAATGGTTTGATTTTTGAAAGGATTGGGAGGGTTCATTTATGAGACACGATTCTAGCTGTTTGTCCTATATGTCCTGGAAGAATGGATGATAGCATGATACAGATACAACATATTGTCATAGACAAAGTGGTGGGATTATGCTCCATAGAGGCAAAGGTGGGGGTAGCATCTCACTGAGGTGTTGTGCATGTTGACAGTTTTGTAGTATCTGACTCCTGACTACTATTTTTGTCAAGGCTACTTAAAGCACAGCCTTTGCATTCTTATCATATGCAAGACACTTTGAAATTAGTGTAATTGTACTCAAAAACAAGACCATACTCATATGTTTTATTTACAGATAATTTCATTATTTCTAAGTCTCTTATATTATTCAACACACCTGTACCTCAATATGTTAAAAAGATTAGCTTTTCCTGTATGGTCTATCCTAGCAGTGGCTAGAAAATAATAACTAGAAAAAATGTTATGAATATAATGTGTCATATGGAAATAAGCACAATTAGAATAAGAACAACTAGTTGTAAATACTTTAGTTGTTTTGTTGAATATTATAATAATACCTATTTTTAATTATTTGTATAAAATTGTTATGATATTTCTCTTATATGTTAAAACAATAAACTTGTTTTGAAAAAAAAAAAACAAGACCATAGGCTTATTTTCAAATCACTGAATTTCATATTAAATGTTGAATAAGATAAGTTATGAAAACATCTTTAAAATTAGTGTACATTTCTTGCCACATACTTTCTCACTCACTGATAGTTCTTACTGCCAATGAATTATTAATAAAACTCTTTGCTTTTACTGCAGACCTAGAGGAATCTGATCAGCCTGACTTTGTGAAAGAGTTTAATGCTGAGACATGCTAGCCTTAATATAGTGTGCACTATGCCTGCCCATTCGTGCATCAATAATAAAATACAATCAAGCAAGTGGAATGCAGGTCAAACTAAATGCATGAGTTTGAAACTTCAAAGGCAATGGCATGGAAACCATTGAATCTATCTATTCTAGCATGATTCCAGTATAGTTAGAAAAATTGTGGAGAGTCAATCTGTCCTCTCTCTCTCTCTCTCTCTGTGTCTCTGTTCCTCTCTCTAACTGATTCTTCATTCTAGGATCCCAGTTTTGCTTAATGCTTCAGCAGCTTACACAGCTTCATAAACACTGCTGGGCAGTTTTTGATGATGTTTGTCATGGTAGTATCACAGAGGTGAGAAAGGGGGAGCAGAGAGCAAAAGAGGGAGAGCAGTCAAATGTAACAATATTAAAGACCTGTTTAGAATAAAAGAAAAATCTCCACAGAGAGGATGGTTGGCTCATATAATGCATGACTAGAAGAAATTGGGGAATGTATGAGGAAAAGAGGGTGCAAAGGTGTCTTGTAAGAATAGGAAGGGAAGGAGAAGGGTGAGGGACGGGCCTGCATTCATAGATGGTAGTTGTGAGAATCATACTAACTTAGTATGCCATGGATCCTACTCTATTGTTTATTTTGCATGCCCATGGTGTGTAAATGGCAAAATAAAACACTTCAAACAGAAGTGGGTAACTTCCATGCAAAGAAGAATTCATCACTTTTAGATGAGCAAAAATGAAGTGTGAATGTGGGACATACTTATTTTCTGTCATTATATAAAAATAAATGTGGATGACAATGTTACCACTGTGATTTAAATACAAAGGGGTATGCCAATTAGCCACCAATTTTTTTTCCTGTGGTCCTTTATATCAACACAATAGTCTTTCCCTGTATAATGAATGACCCTGATTAAAGCCACTTAACCAGACCATTACTCCTTGGTCACCAACAAAAAGAGGAACAGGTTACTAGTAAGTCCCTCCTCCCAGGCAGCAGTTAAAGCAAACACCAAATAAACAAGAATATCTTTTCCCAAGAAGCATAATGAAATGTTTTTAGTGGTTATCATGTTTGCAGCTAATGGGAATTCAGAGACAAAAATGGAAGCAATTAGCTGAAACATTTTTATAAAAAAACACTAAAGTAATTAGAGTTGTAAACTGTTGAAGTGAAGTCTGTTTTACAATACAGCATATAAACCCATAATAGTAACCCATTATGTCCTCTAACTTTGAATACTCTGCAAATATTTAGAAAATGTTCAGTTTAACATTGCTGGCAGCTGCTTGCCTTGGCATCTTTGTTAAAAGCTTCAGGTGAGCTGTGCAAGAAACATGCATGCAGATAAGAGTTTTCTGACATTTCCAAGCTCAAACTTCATAAAAAAGTAGGAAAATACTTGTCTTACACTACAGTTAAAATCAGTAACAGTTTTCTGTATTTCATAGCTGATTTTACTGAATTTTACAGCTTTTACAGTTTGTTTGACTAAAGTTGCTGTTAGTGTTAGATTGCACCTCCTTCTAATTAAATTGCATTCTCTCTGTGATTTTCCACCTTTTTCCCCACTTTTTGCATTAATCTGCAGTTTTCAGTCTGATTAAGTTGCTTGTATTTTGTCTTTTCCAGTCACCTGGCTGTTATTGTGATAAATGGATTCACCCTGTATTATTGTGTTAGATAGCAACTCCATTTTATTGAACAGAGTGCTCTCCCTGTGCTTTCCCATGTTTTAGACTCATTTAACATTTAGTTTTACATTTAACTGCAGTTTCATTTGGCTTTCCAGTCAGTGTGTTAACATGCTGAGGGCAGTAGTGGTTATTGTGTGACAGGGAATAATTTGCTGCTGTTTCCAAGGCATGGGGATTATTTGATGGAGTTCTAATTGCTTTCCATCGATTCTTTCACTTTATCTCCTCAGTTTAACTTTGCTGGCAGCAGTTGGCCTGCCATCTTTTCGAAAAGGCTTCAGGAGATATGTGCTGGGAGCATGTGCCAGAAAGAGTTTTTCTAATGTTTTATTTATTTAGTTACTTTTGTTCACTGGGTAACTGGACTGGTCTATTGACCATTTTCAACCATAACCTGAGCTCAAAGTGCTCCCTGTCTTTTAATGAACAATATTATATACAACACAAGTACATAGTAAAAATTCAGAATGTTGTAAGACTGAATGCAGATAGGGTAACCTTAAAAGATACAGTCAGAGTGCATTGAACAAATGCAAGCTAAGATATGCATAAAATATAATACAGTCATACATATAATACATAAACTCTTATATACATATGAAATATATGCATATAAAGTGCCACATTGAGAGACCAAGAAAAGATTATTAAAGGTAATTTATCATTCATGATATGAAATGGCAAATTACCTAACTGTTGTCATCATAGCAGTTGCAAGTATATTCAGTAAACAGATGCCTCAGGATTCAATAAGCCTTTTTATCTGTGCAGGAATAGTACAGCAACTCCTGCACAGAATATGGCTGCTGAGTGATCCAGTAAACAAAGATGGGGGTGTGCACGAGCCTGCCAGCAATATTCTGGCACGGACACTGGTCTGTGATAGTGATATGTGAGTGTTTGTCTGCACACCATCAAGTGATGTGGATGCCCGACACAGGGCTATGTTGGACAGCCGTCGATTGTACATGGCAGGATGTATGGTTTACCATCTCCCAGCGAGGATGTGGTAACTGGTTCTGCCAGGAGTATCACTGGCACTGCCAGGTCCAAGGACAGATGCAGTATGACTCCCTGATGGTGACTGTTGTCTGCTGGATAGATGCAGTACTACTCCCTGATGGTGACTATTGTCTGCTGGATCTGTGCCCCTGATGGGACTGGCCAGGACAAAGTGCTTATGGCCTGCTCCGGTGTTGTGTGGACAGCACCCTCTCTTTGGTAGTGCTGTTGCTACTGCCACTACAAGACTGTGAATGTGCATGGCCACATGGGCTCACAGCTGATTGTGTTGCTAACCTATGTCCACCTGGCCGATGCCCCACTCCCACAACATGCTCAAGCATAGACAATGCATGGTCGAGCAGTGACAATGTCTCACCCCACTGTCTATCCACAACATCAGCAAGATGAGGTATGTCATCACAAATGCCATGGAGGTTGTCACGCATGGCAGATAGCACTGCATTCAGTTAGTACACACCTTTGCCTCCATGATGGATCATAACATGCATCTAGTGACACCTGCTGTGGCACTTGCAACAAGGTCTTGATGGGCAGCAGTCCTCTGTTGAGCACCCCTGTCTAACTGCCTGTGTGTGACTTTGCCTGCTATATGCCTGTGGCTGGTGTCTACACTCACACTCACCATACTCAACACACTAGCCTGTTCTATGCCACCACCCTTAACCTGCCCATTATCCATGGCTGCTGGGGACTGGGTATGTGTGGGCATACTGACTGTGTGTGGGGACATGGTGGGTGAAAGTGGGATACCAAACAATGGCATGGATTGAGGCACCAACAACTCCACCTATGCTTCACTATGACTACCATCATCATGGGAGTCCGCTTAGACACTGACATTAGGCTGTGAGGGGGAAGGACACCAACCCCTGTGTTCACTTGCGGGGGGAAAACAACATGTGTAAATCAATATCCTGCAGCATTATGTTTGCTGATATATAAACACGCACACACACACACACACACACACACACACACACACACACACACACACACACACACACACACACACACACACACACACACACACACACACACACACACACACACACACACACACACACACTCCTGGTACACTCCTGGTACAGTCTGGCACAACTGTGACACCTATGGGCCCTTCAGGGCAGACCTTACGGTGGTTCTGCCTATTGCAATCTATCTCTTTCACTGCTACTGTAAGGCCAACAACAAAGGGTGACAAATCCTACTGTGTGATGAGCCTAGTAGCAGAATGGTAATTGTGGCCATGACCAAGGCTATTGGAGTATACAGTGTCACCAAGTGCATATGCATGTACTGTAAGAGATGACTTACAGACTTACAGACCACACACAATGACAAGGTGTAATGATATGTGATGATCACTGATGAAGGAACAAGACTATACACTATCACCGCAGTACCTACACAGTTCAGACTCACAGGGATTAATTTCAGACAACATTGCAGGACAGTCTGCAATACATACAGGAAACATGTAAAGTACTATGTACATAGCCTCATAGGATGATACCAGGCTATTGGCCGTGATGTCCTCATAAGCCTGACCCAGACTTTCACCCATGTCCCTTCCAAGCCAGCACCTATTTTCCCTGTCCAGCTGGTACACCCACTGGATCTCAGGAGTGTCCCATCCATTTCCCATGCAGTTGTCCAGCTTCTTCTTTAAGATGGCTATACACATTCTCTGCTAGACATGGGAAGGGAGTGTATTTTACAGACAGTGTATTGTGTGGAACACTACACTATCCCGCCAACAAGTCCTATACATGTCACAGACCAGACAAGGGCCTTGCGTACATGATGCATGAGTGAGGTTTGTCTTATAGATATGCAGAAACGTCATCAATGCTGGTTTGGAAATGGTTTTGTATGTCAGACACAGGTCACTTATGATCAGTCTGTATGAGACTGAGTACAGGGACAGGGCTTTCAGCCTACCTGTATTGGGTAGGTGTTACAGACCCTGAATTTGCCTGGACAGGAACCTCTGTGGTCTCTGCAACTGCTTCATTTGCTTGGCAAGGTACATGCCAAAGGAGCCATTGCACTTGGTAATGCATCTGATAAGGGTGGAGTACAGGGATATTGTGGCCTCCTGGTTCCTGGATGACATACTCATATTTGTGAGGTGGGCCATGTATACAGCCTTCTATACAATGGTGCCCACACAGTGGGAAACTGTCAGGTTGCTACCAACCTTGGTGCCCAAGTCGCCTCACACCTGATTGCATGCTCAGTACATTATTACTGTCATAATTAGTGTGGATGACATCTGCCACAGGAGGGAGAATGATGGTTTTCCAGGCATTCAGTTTGCAGAAATGCTTCTTGCAGCAGTAATTACTTGGGAGAGGGCCTCTTGGGGGATGCTCGCATCAGTAGGGGAATGTAAGACAGTGGCCAGCTTGCAAGAATCTGTACACCTGGTCAGCCACAGACCACTGTTTTTGTCCTGTACCTCAGATACATATATCTCAAACAGTAGAGGCCCCCAGACCGATCCTTGGGATACACCGCTTTGGAAGACTCTACTACTAGAGGTGGGTTCCACTATTTTGACCGAGTGGGTACTATCATTGGGCCAGTTAGCTACCCATCTGCTAACATACAGGTTGATGCATAGCTGTGTAGGCATATGTATCTTGGCCACCTGGGGATTATTGTGAGAGAACTGGGCTAGGAGAAGGTAGGCATTGCTTACCATCTTCTCCTCATCCTTGTGTTTGTTGACCACTTCAGAGAGGTCAACCAGGTTTAACAGGCCTAATCTCCCTTTGACAATACCATGCTGTGTGGGGACAGGCATTTTGATGTTGCCAATGTCCCTGTTCATAATGTCCTTGATATTGCCTTCAATGCTCTTGCAGAGCAGGCTAGTTAGGCTGATGTGAATATGATTGGCTGGGTCAGTGGATTGCTCCGCCTTTGTGTATAGGGATGACAGTGGCTGCCCTCTGTGCAGATGGGATATCAACGGTGCTCAGGCTTTGGTTGACTACAGTGTGGAATGGATCTGAGAGCCCATGCCAGTCTTCATAGAAGATGCAGCCAGGGATGGTATCAGGCCTATGGAGACTTCTGTGTGTTGCCTTTGAGAGGGCATTATGGACCTGCTTCCATGATGATCAGGGGAGGGGGGCAGGTGCTATGCATGCACATGTTTATCAATGGGGGGACAGTGGGGTGATGTTTACACTTCACCTGTCTACAGCCGGTTGCCTATATCTATACCGTATATGTATGTGGTGTTATTGACCACCACTACAGAGCAGATTTGTGTGTTGCCTCTGGGATTGCAGACACATGTGTGGAAGGCCTAGTGATTGGCCTTGGTGGATGTGCCCAATTTGCACTCAAAGATAGCCTTAGGGTAATTCACCTGTGACCTTATTTGCTTGTGCAGACCAAGGTGACATTGCTTCCAATAAGGCACCTGTTCCTTATTGGCCCTGTCCAGCAATTATTTCCACCTATTATGGTATTTGTGTATTGCTGCTGTCCACCATGGACGTTTACCCTACCTTGAGGGAGATGATGTTGTCCTGTCAGGTTTTTCTGAGTCCATACAGCTATGTAGGTGCCCACATAGTATTGTGGTGTGGGCCTGGAGACTACTGTTAGTTCCAACTGATGGGACATTGGCTATAAAGCTACTTCTACCTGCTCTGAGGAGATTTATAGTCATCTGTGTAAAGTTAATTTTGTTTGACACTGGCAAGGGGGGACAGGAGAGATGGTGACCTGAACAGTGATGGCTATGTGGTCAGATCTTACCAAGGAGGATGACACTGTAGGAGTGCTACAGTGGCTACTCATGTTGGTTAGGACCAGGTACAGGATATTTCCACCTGCCATAGGAGTGTTGACTGGCTGATCCACTGCATTGCCATTGACAAAGCCGAGGAATCTCTGTGCGTTCATGTTCAGGTGGCATAGGTCATGCACACTATGTTTGGGTAGTTGAAGTCACCCAGGAGCAGGGTAGACAATTGAATCCTGGCAGATTCCAGCAAGTCCCAATAGGTGTGGTGGGTGTCCGTAGTCATGGTTGGAGGCCTGTAGCTAGCTATGATTTGAGTAGGTGTTTTGTCAACTGGTAACTGCACTCAGGATGTCTCCCATGCATCATACTGTTTGGCCAGCCTGGAGGTATGTATGTGTATGTTATGCTCAACACTCCAACTCCTCTGGCTTTGCAGGCCTCCATTTGGGGTATAAACGTATGATGGGATGAGTAACATGGCAAGGTTAGTGTGCTTTCCACAGCTACAAAGCAGGTGCCAGTGACTGCACATATGTAGGCATCCTACAGGACAAGGTATGCTTGCATTGACATGGGTTTCATGCTTAGACACCTAGCTCCTGTTAGAGCAAGACACCTGCACAAATGCACACATCACTGGTGGGCAAAGGCCAGAAAATAGTGTCACTTTATGAATCTAGCTGAAACACATTTAATTGTCAGCAAAGACAGTGTCACATTCACAGGTCTTCTCTGCAGGATATGACATCTCACAATCAAATGTATGCTATTATGTTATGACTTCAGTCTTTAATGGGTTGCCAGTTATGTGCCAGACAATACACAACTGTATAACACATTGACTACAAATATGAGGCAGACATGTGGTCAGTCTGCAAAACTCTGGACAGTTGTCAGGTACGGGCTCAGTATATCACATATAGTTCACCACACCTATTGTGTAGTCTGCACATACCCTATATAAGTCTCTTACATTTGTAAGACAAGCACATGTATCATAGTAGCATTCACAGGTGACATATGAATATTTACAACATCCCAGGTAGCTGGTTTAGCAGTGTTACACTCAGTATTGGACAACAGACACTCCAGTAGTAGTCATACATGTGCTGACCTTTCATGGGGTGACTCAGGGGCCAGAGATGTGATACATGTCAATGCAGACAGGGCAAGCAGGAATAGCCATAGGTGCCGGAAAGCAGCATGTGAGTCCAGCAGGTCTTGTTGTGACCTACTGTTCAATGTCCTATTTGACATTATTGTATCCTGCCCCTCTAAATTCCATTACAAGCTTATGTGATTGACATACCTGTTATAGTGCTGAAGGGTTTCCTCAGAATAATGGAAATGGTCAGGTTTGTGTAGTCACAGTCTTTCTTTGTGTAGATGGGTTCAGACTTGTGTTACATAGGCAGCAGGTTGCCTTTTGTAGGTAATGCTCATGAGCAGGTGATAGCCTGTGCAGCAATCAGTGTGTCCCACTTTCTACTTGCATCCAGAGCAGCTGTGTTGTCTTTCCATTTACCAATGCTATAGCAACACAGTGTTATAAGTCCTTCATGTGGGCCTTGCCCCTTTTACTTGCCTGTTTGGAGGACATTATGGAGGTGTGGGGGCTACAGCTTCACAGACGGTAGATGGAAATACCTCTCAGGATAAGACATGTGGAGACAGCCCAACAACATGGGGGACAAAGCTCCAGAATTTGGCACAGACTGTAAGTAAGTATTGCTGTTATACACATAGAGGATTGCTAGATTATCAGGGTTTGTATGGACATACATTTTCTGCATGACTTGACGTCTGACAGTGATGTGTCTCTGACATACCTCTCAATGGTCCAGATGTCCACAGACTGCCCAGAGGTTTGCCTGTTATGTTTGGTCTGCTTCTCAGACAATATCTGTTTTTGAGAAATCAGTAGGATAATGTGAGGATTGTAGTCAGTAAATGGTGACATCCATTCGTGTTTCAGACATCATAACCTTCAGGAATGTTATGGTACTACAAACCCTATAACACTGGCATCTGTTTCAGTTTGTAACACCATTATGTGAGATATGTCTCTCTTTTTGGCTCCCTGTCCCCCAAGTATGTCATACTTTGTTCAGATGTCTTGCAGTGAGAGGTTCAGAGGTACGGTATATCATTATTCAGTGACTGCATTTCTGATATCATCTCAGTGACTTAGACTCCTGGAAGTGGTATGCGGCAGTGGCCATAAATATGGTCCCACACCCTAGACATTCTGTGGAAATCTGTACAGTTGAGAGTTATGTATGTCTGCCCATTGTTAACAGATTGCCAAGATTGTGTAGCAGTGTTGTGTGTAAATGTTTTTTGGGCTGAGTAGGGAGAGTAGCAGATGTGAGTGTCATAGATCCCTTTCTATCTGACTATGCATGCTCCTACAGTTGCTGGTGGTCTATCAGGTGTATATTTTTGTAGGGGCAGACTGAGAAATGTCCTGTAACACCTCAGGATTCCCAGTAGACTGTGAGTTGGGCCAGTATATGTTGGTGTAGTGGGTGACTGGCAATCAGGATATGTTTGTTCACACAGTCATTCTACTCTAGAGTTTATTTGGGGTACTGGTATGTTGCTGTGACTGTGGTGCAAATGGTTGTGGGTGAACATTTCCACATCAGTATCTGCTTTTCCCTACAGTTCCATCCTTGTAGTGCATGATATATTTGGAAATACATGGGTAATTCCCCAGAGCTGATTTGGGGTAGTGTTGTGTTGTTCTTACTGTGGTTCAGAAGGTGCTGGGTGAAATGGTTGCCAGCTCTCAGTGTTTATTTCTTCTGTTACATGACTGCAGTCATACCTCTCCACTGTCCAGATGCCTAGACACTGTCCAGATGCATGGCTAATATGTTTGGTCGGTTCCCCATAACAGTTGTGGGTTTCTGACAAATCACTGGGATGATGTGAGAATTGACATAAGTAAATGTTGACAATCATTTGTGTTTCAGACCTGGAATCTATCAGGAATTATATGTTAAATCAAGCCATGCTACTCTAGCAGACTTCTACATGTATAACAGCCATATTTCAAAGATGTCACTATTGTTCGCCCTTTATCCCCTGCTTTGTCAGGCTTTTTGCAGATTCTTGCAGTAAGAGGATGGTTATCTATCTATATATATATATATATATATATATATATATATATATATATATATATATATATATATATATACATATTCACTTTAGAACATTGAAAGCCCATAACATAGAAATTCAAAACATTGAAACCAAAATCGTGAAAATTCAAAACACAGAAAACTCAAAACATTGAATCACATAACATTGAAAATACACAGGAAACCAACATTATATGCCATCACAACTGCATACAGAAGCAAATAAAAAACAAACCATATTATACTTCTCCAACCATAAGCAGGGGGGCAAGCCTCCCTACACCCCCCACACCCCCTGCAACATAAATATATCAACTCTGAAATCACCCTATACAGAACAAAACAGCAAGCATACCATTCCATGCTTCATGACTGCCTGTTTAAATTGTAAAAAAAAGCCTATCCTTAACCTTCTCTTAGAGTTTCATAGCTAACCTCAGTCATGTTCCCTTCTTACTTGCTATACTACAACATAACACATCTTAGTGTTGTGTAGTGGGATCTCGGAGTTGATATATTTAAGAAGCAGGAGATGTGGGGGTTGCAGTCCCCCACATTGGGGTTGCTGGGGGGCATGCCCCCCTGCTTACAGTTGAAGAAGTGTAATATGGTTTATTTTTATATGTTTCTATATGTAGTTGTGCAGGAATATAGTACATGCTGATTTCCTTTGTATTTTCAGTGTTATGGGATTCAATGTTTTGAATTTTAAGTGTTTTGAATTTTCAAGATTTTGGTCTCAATGTTTTAAATTTCAGTGTTATGGGCTTTCAATGTTCTAAAGTGCATATATATATCTATCTATCTATATATATATATATATATATATATATATATATATATATATATATATATATATCCCTCGAGGTGCATCAGGCAGCCTACCATCTGGTGCAGCTGCCCACCCAACTCAGAGCAGATGACATTGTGCACCATACCTCAGAACATTCTGTGAGTGACAGGATCCTCTCTGTGCCAGCGCCCAGGGGGGTAATGGGCCCTGTCTCCTGAGGTGGTTCCACCTGAAGGTGGTGCAAGACCAGTGGAGGAGGATGTTCCAGGTTGGATCCCACATGTGCTGGGCCCCGGTGCCACAGCCAGATGGGGTGGGACTGGCAGATTCACCAGGATCTGCCTTCCCAAATGTGCTATGGTGTTGTGGTTTTCCCAGCTATATTTTTTAGTCATGAACACATTGCAAAATTAGTTATAACAGTATCCATGGGTGTTCCCATTAACCCAAACCAACAGATTTGAAATAGTTGCATAGCAAACAGAACACACGCATAAATGGAACAACAGTAAGTATTTTAGCAGCATGCAAGTTACATTGACGGCAACAGGCCACCATTAATGGTATTTAAACAAGATATGTTAATATGCAACCAATGAAATATATGAACAATAATGGAATACATGTCCCAACAGTAGATTTTGAGAACAACATACCCATAGTATATGAATAATGATTATTGATACAGATGACAGGTTGGGGGGAGAGAATAAAAAGTCCATTAACAACTTTATTAGCTTCTATTTGTCACAACAGCACTGCTCGATACTCTACAGGTCTGCCCTCACTTTACATCTACGTATGGCCCATAGCTTCTTTGGCACATACATACCTGCTAGACTGTCAGCCTGTAATGTATGGGGCAGACTGGTTGAACTGTGACTACTTTACTGGAGGGGGCTTCTACATGTCAGGGCTACGTACTTGACAAAGAAGGGGTACCCTGTAATGATATTGTGTGAGTCTGCTACTAGCATAGTTCACCTGGATTCCTATCTGTGTTCAAGGTGATTGGCAGCAGTAACCACTAGCCGTGACAGCATGACATTTGAGAGACATGTATCTGGAAGAGGGCATGATGTATGTACCTATCCTACTGTCATTTGCAGGCATGGGGTTGGACAGTGGGACAGTTGTACATGGTGTATTGTTATACTCTTCAACAAGCTGCTAGAAACATTTCATTATCTATAAGACCTTTGGAGAAAATATCAGTTACCACTATCTGACTGTTTCTACAAATAGTCCAGATTTCTTGAGTGTATATATGCACATATCTCAGTACCACTTCCTGGATTCGAACCATGTGTGGGTGTGTTAAAATGAACTACAAGGCTGTTTTTCATCACACTAGGCTACTGGGGAACTGCTGTCTCTTGTTTGACTGTTTTCTGCCTAATAATCTGTGGGTTAGACAGTCTGACCTTGTAATCCTGAGATTCATGCATGACAGATGGTTACTGTACTATGTAGTAATCCTTTGAAATTATGTGATCTGGAAAGCAAAGGTTAACACAAGGCACTGCAGCAGGGGACACACTATAATACATTTGATATTAGTATTCAGGGTTCTGTTCTTAGTGCATAACATATGTCATATTTCATGTATATCTTGATTTACAGCTCCACATGCTACTGTTTTGCAAACTAGCTAATTCTCAGAACAACCTCTGTTAATTCATGTTGTCAAAGCCATATTTTCTGTGCAGAACCTGTACACATTCTATTTCTACAACAACATACCAGAATAAACACAACAGTTGGTGGGTTAGGTTTTTATTGTAGCTATGACACATTGATCTACTACTGCATATGTTGTAAATGACTATTAGTCTGGCAAATGTACTCCTTTTTTATTTCACTATATACTGAAAGGTAGATCTGTACTCACCAGCCTGTTGGCGCATCCTTGTCAGTCGGTTGGCATGGGTCTCAATGTTCATAGCTCTCTCTTCTGCAGCTATAGGGGTTAGAAACAAACATTATGCATACCTGTCTATCACATACTCAGGCTAGAATTTGGTACAGCTATATCTGATGCTAACAAACTTCTGGAGCATGCCAGTCCCAAGCATCTTGGATCCATTGAGCCAAGAGCTCCCTCTTCCTACACTTTAGGTCAGCATAATGATGCCATACCTGCTCTCCAGTTCAGGGGATTCCAGTAGCACTGGTGGGGTCACGTGCCAGACTGTCCCAGGCCTCCAGTTTCTACTGTGAGCCCTGGTACTAGCCCTGCAGCAGCCTGTCATCATGGTGTTCTATGAGGAGTCCAGCCATGACACTGGACTCCAGGATGCCCCATCGCCGCGCCCAAAAGTGTGCTCCCCCTCCAACGCCAGACATGTTCCTGCAGAGATCAAACTACAACAGGTTTTGGCTGTATTCCAGCCTGCACAGTTTAAATAAGGCCATAGTCCCACCCTTTGCCATCATTGGACCATTTTGAAAACGCTGATCACAGCTTAGCAACGCGCAAACATGCTAAGCTGGGTTGAACAGTGCTTAAAGGGGTAATTGCTGAGCATTGCTTAACAGTGTGAAAATCCATTTAGCTGAGCTGGCTGCTGCTTAGCATTCACATTTAAGCAATGCTTACACTGACTAAGCATAGCTGAGCACTCCTAACCATGGCTCACTTTTCATTTTAAAAACATATCAGGATAATGACATGATTAATCATCACTGACATATTAGTAAGTGTATATGATTTATTTTACATGACATCCATCTATGTGCTTTCAGTGCATTACCATGGGGTGTGACTATACTGTATGGGACACTTGTGTATACATAGGTTCATAAGTTCATAGGTAGGTACTAGGCTATTGGCCCTAGGGCCTATATAAGCCTAGCCAAAAAGGTACCCTGGCTTTTGCCACCAAAGAAAATAATTTCTCTGTCCCCTGTCGAGCAAAGCCACAGAAGTGATCCCCGGGGTGAATTTCCTATCTCCCATCCAATCATCAAGATTTTTCTTAAAGAGTGCTAATGAGGAGCTTTGTTTAATATAGGTAGGTAGTTTGTTCCAGAGTATGGAAAGTCTTTGGGACAGGAATCTATCCCTCCAGCATGTTCTGTTGTAACAAGGTTTAGGTCCCTAGAGCGTGTAGCTCGGAGGGATTGGGATTTCTTTAAGTCAAGCATGTCCAACAGCTCTGGGTTTGACATAGCTTTGTATGTTAGGCAGAGATTGCCTCTGAGTATGTGATATGTGATGGAGTAAAGCTGCAGTTTTTTGAGACGGTCTGCGAAGGACATCTGTTTGAGGCTGGAAATCCTCTTTGTGAGGTATTTCTGCGGCCTTTCCAGTTGTTGTAGATGTCTTGTGAGGTACATACCAAAAGGGGCACTGTATTCTATAATGGGTCTAATGAGTGACGAGTAGAGGGGAACAATGACCTCTTTTTTCCTGCATGAGAAACCTTTTGTGATGAGGTGTGCCATGTAGAAGGATTGCCTGACTACTGTGGTGATGGGATTATCAGAGGAGAGACTACAGTCCACCTGTGTCCCAAGGTCTCTTATCACACTTTCAGTGTTAAGTAGACTACCACCTATGTGGTAGTTCATGGGTACAGAGATTTTACTAAAGGGGATGACAATGCCCTTTTTGGCATTGAGCTTGAGGCCATGGTTTGGACACCAAGCATCTGTCTCAGTGAGGCCCTTTTGTAGGATGTCCACATTGTTAGGAGTTTTAATTATGGCTCCTAATTTGCAGTCATCTGTGAACTTCATTAGCCAAAGACCTTCTGTGTTAGCCTGCACTTCAGAGAAGTAGATACCAAACAGGAGAGGACCCAGAACTGAACCCTGTGGTGCTCCACTTGTCATTGGCCTGAAGTTGGATTTGGGGTCTGCTACTTTCACAATGTGGGTTCTGTCAGTGAGCCAGTTGGCAACCCATCTTGTGACATAAGGATTTATACCTAGTTTGGTGAGTTTATCTATAATTTCAGAGTGGGGGGATGGTGTTGAAAGCCTTGGCGAGACCTAGATAGGCTGTGTGAATCACCTTACCCTCATCTACAGCTTTGGTGACCGCTTAAAAGAAGTCTATCAGGTTTAGTAGACATGATCTACCTTTTACAAAGCCGAGCTGGGTGGGGTCCAGAGTTTGGAAATTACCAATGTCATTGTTTATAAGTTCCATGATGATACGTTTCATAACCTTGCAGACCAGGCTCGTCAGGCTAATTGGGCGGTAGTTCCCGGGGTTCATGGTGGCTCCTCCTTTGTGGTGTGGGATGACCATCACTGTGTGCCATTTAATGGGCACAAAGTCTGAGGTAAGGCTATGATTGAACATGGTACTTAGGTGGGGTGCCAGTTCGTTCTGTAGTTCATGTAGAACGCAGCCTGGGATGTTATCAGGTCCCATGGATGTTGTGTTCTTGGCTTTGGAGAGTGTGGTTTTTACCTGTGCAGCCATGATTACAGGATCTTTGCATTCTTCCAGTATAGAGAAGGGAATTTTTAGGGGGTGAGAGGGGGGTAAAGTTAGCACTGAACCTGTCTGCCAGGATGTTAGCAATATCAGTTGTTTCTGTATATTTAGTGCCATTTTGCTGTAACTCATGGGTGATTTCACATGTTATATGCAATCCCACTTACATTTAGACCAGCAACTCATGGGTGATTTCACATGTTATATGCACTCACACTTACATTTAGACCAGCTCAAATATCAATTACTACATTATTTAAAATTGTTTGTTCTTCTTTCAGCTTTTTCTGGTTAGGGGTCACCACAGTGGATCATCTGTCCACTCATGATTGGAAGTGGAGTTTTACAGTGTCAAGTTGCCAGCCCAGTGCCCAACCTTCCACAGAAGGCACACACAATCACTCACTCACACCTAGGGCCAATTTAGAGTGTATAATCCACCTACAGCATGTCTTTAGGATGTGGGAGGAAACTGGAGAACCCAGAGGAAACCCACACGACCACAGGGAGGACATGCAAACTCTGCACAGAAGGCACCCCTGCTGAGGATCGAACTGGAGAACCACTTGCTGTGAGGTGGCAATGCTAATTGCTGCACCACCGTGACTGCCCTTACAACATTATTAAAAATGAAAATAATAGTTTTAACACTGCTTTCCCATGTAAAAATAAACTGCCTGTCTTGGTACTTGAACACCTGCATGTAAAGCCGGGACTCTAACCACTACACTATCTCAATGCAAGAATTTCTGCTATATATTTTTATTTATCTCCTATGGAATGTTTAAGCAATGCTGAGCAGAGGGCCATAATGTGCACACCCACTGAGTTATGCTTAAACATACCTTACAATGGAAAAAAAAATCATAAACCCACTTTATTTACATGTATCTTTACTCCTTGTCAGTCACAGTAAGGGAAATTGTAAAGGGACACATAGGGACAGATTTTAATTATTGCTCTTACAACCTTAGGAAGTGTGACTGTGGTTTTATAGCAAATCATTGGCAAATCACTAGGGGTTTATGTCAGAACATACTGACAGACATTGGGGTTTCAGACTTCATACCCTTCAGGAAATTTGTGCTACTACAAATCTTTTATTCTATCAACTTTCTGGGTTTGTAAGTGCAATATTTAAAAAGTGTCCCTATTTTTGTACCTTTGTTCCCCCATTATTTATGGCTTTGTACAGCTTTCTTGCTTTAGGAGGTTGAGAGGTATGTGAGGCAGGCATCTGTGCATTCTGCGGAAACTTGTACAGTTGATGGCTATGGTCGCACGGCACTTTTACAATGTAGGGGGTGTGTGACAGAACCTGTCACATACCCCCTACATTGTTTCTTGCTCCCCTATCTATTTCAGTATTCGCGGACACTGAAATACTCATTTTATTTCATTTCAGTGTCCGCAGACACTGAAATACTTTTAAAAAGTGTCATATGGTACTTTCTGAGTGCAGCGGGGTGTGTTAGATGTACGTGCACTACCTAAACCCACCCCCTGCACTCAGTAGTGTTTGTGTCTGTTTCGCCTTAGCAGTGGTGTGCCTTCATGAAAATGCAAGGCGAGCTGCTGTTCAACCTAATGGTAAATGGACACAGTTTATTGAATCCTGAGGATGCTCTTTAAGTGCATTTTTGAAGCTTATAATTGTTTCTAGATTTTTGATGCATGCAGGCAGGTGGTTCCAGGTAGCAGGCCCCAGTCTGGAGAAGGCTCTGTCACCTACAGCAGTTTTAAATAGAGGGTGTACTAGGAACAAACTGTTGTCCTGTGTACTTCTGAGTAAATCAGGGTTTTCTTGTAAAGCTAGTTTCACTTTTAAGGGGGGGGTGGGCAGTGACCATGTTTCAGCACATTGTAAATTAGAGGACTTAAAAGGAAAGGTGCCCTATGAGACACGGAAAGCCAACTAGATTTTTTTTTAGCAAATTGCAATGGTGTATCTTGGGGTCTGCCAACAGAATTAATCTACATATTTTATTATTAGCAGTATATATTCTGTGATTGTATATTTTTGGCTGAATGCATAATGTAAAAAATAAGTCAATTTTCGAGTGAATCTACTTTATATTGTCAAAAAATCACACAAAATTCAAAATGTCGAGACCACATTGCCGAAATGGCATGCTGCCAAACACCCAGAACATGATAATCTCACCCCAGGAAACTAACCACTTGTCCACCAACACAGAAAAAAAACAAACCAAAGCAAATCAAACCTCTCCATACCCCTCCTAACTAAATATACCAACTCCAGTATCGCACTATAGTGGAAAAAAGGGCAAAGTTCATCATGGTGGTTAGTTTCCTGGAGTGAAATTGAGATGTCTCAGGTGTTCGATAATATGCCATTTCGGCAAAGTGGTCTCGAAGTTTTGAATTTCATGTAGGTGTTTTTTTGACAATATAAAGTAGATCCATTCAATGGCTCTGCAAGCAGTGGGTGAAAGGATGTGGCTGATCTTGAAACATTTTTTAATTAAGCAAGAACTTTATTTGTTACAAAATTTGTGTATATGGTAAAGGAAAGGGTAGGGGCAAGTATTAGGCCTAGGTACCTCTGTTCAGTGACATTAAGTATTCTGTTCCATTAAAATCTGTTAAGAGAACAGAAAAAATAGTATGTAATTTCTTTGCTGAGTCAAACACCATAACATTGATTTTCTTGAGGTTAATTAGTAGTTTGTAAATAGTGGGCCAGGAGCATAACTGAGTGAAATTGTCCTGCAACTTTGTTTGTAGGTCAGAGTGGCTTGTTCTGGATTGGGGGAGCAACATATCATCTCTGTACATTATTAATTTAAGATTTGGTAATTCTAGGACAAGATTATTAACAAAGAGATGGAGGAGAAGAGAATGGAAGGGGAAGAGAGAAGAGAAGAGAAGAGAAGAGAAGAGAAGAGAAGAGAAGAGAAGAGAAGAGAAGAGAAGAGAAGAGAAGACCCTTGTGGTACGGGTCTATATTGAAACATTGAATGCTTAAAACAGCGAACAGTGTTTCATCGACCATTTTTCAGTGAAAGCTGAAAATGTTGACACCTCAGACACCTCAGGAAAGAAATCGCTGTTCAAAAAAAAAAAAAAAGTAAACACTTCCAAACACATACACACGTACCTTAACCCTAATTGCTAATTGTAATCCCACAAAAACAGTAAACAGCTGAAAACACATATGCACGTAACCCAACCATACATCTAACCGAAAAAAAAGTAAACATTTTAAAACATATGCACTTACCTTAACCCGCACCCTAACCCTAAGGTCAGTAACTGTTGCACATTTATGCTCAAGAGCTATACCAAACAAGGAACCACACTACAGTGCAGAACATGGCAAAGCAACGAAGCGGTCAAGCGACTTTTTTACCCAGGGAAAGAATTCGCTGAACAGCTGCTTTGCTGTTTTGCCTGTTCTCTCTTTATGTGTCGACGAAAACACATTCAACAAAATGTGTTTTCGTCATTCTAATAGGAACCCTTGTGGTACACTTGTGTTATGTTTACCAGCAACAGATGATGAAACATTGCTATGGACTTGGAAGGTTCTGTCTTTTAGATAGCTGCAAAATCAACAGATAGTGTTAAATCTAAAGCTGAGTCTTTTGAGTTTGCTGAGAAGGAAGGGATGACTGACCATTTCAAAAGTCCTTGCTATGTCAGCAAGTCCCTCATTCAGGCTGCAATAAATTGCATCAGTGTCCAACACCAGGGCAGTAAAGGAATTAAAAGCTTTGCAAAAGCCATGCTGCACATCACATAATAGGCTATAGCTGTTCATGTGCTTAAGTAGCTGCTTGTATAAAAGTTTTTCAAACATTTTGGTAATAGAGCACAGGGTAGAAATAGGTCTGTAATCCTTCAACCCATTAGGAAAAGTGACTTTAGGTAGAAGGATTATAACTGGATGCTTGAATGCAGGTGGGATAGTGACTGATGTGAGAGAGAGAGGTTAAAGATATGAGTAAGGAGTTAGTGAATTTTTCAACTGCAAGCCTTAGGAAGGTGGAATGAAGACTGCTAGATTTAGATCCTAAATTGTTGATTTTGAGAAGTACAGACTTGGTCTGTTTTGCTCAAATTTCAGAGAACTGAGAGGTTACTGCATAAACTACTTCTCTGAAGTACAGGCTAACACAGAAGGCCTTTGGCTAACGAAGTTCGCAGATGACTGCAAACTAGGAGCCATAGTCAAGTCCCCAAATGATGTGAACATCCTACAGAAGGGCCTCTCTGAGACAGATGCCTGGTGTCAGAGTCATGGCCTCAAGCTCAATGCCAAAAAGTGCAGTGTCATCCCCTTTGGTAAAAACTCTGTACCCATGAACTACCACATAGGCAGCAATCTACTTAACACCGAATGCGTGATAAGAGACCTTGGGACCCAGGTGGACAGTAGTCTCTCCTTTGATAGTCACATCACCACAGTAGTCAGGAAGTCCTTCTACGTGGCACACCTCATCATAAAAGAGTTCTCGTCCAGGAAAAAAGAGGTCATCGTTACCCTCTACTCATCACTCATTAGACCCATTATAGAGTACAACGCCCCTTTTGGAATGTACCTCACAAGACATCTGCAGCAGCTGGAAAGGCCACAGAAGTACCTCACAAAGAGGATTACTGGACTCAAACAAATGCCCTACACTGACCACCTCAAAAAACTCCAGCTTTACTCCATAGTATATCGCCTACTCAGAGGTGATCTCTGCCTAACATATAAAGCTATGTCAAACCTAGATCTGTTGGACATGCTACACCTAAAGAAATCCCAATCCCTCCAAGCTACATGCTCTAGGGACCTAAACCTTGTCACCACAATAAACAGGACATGCTGGAGGGATAGATTCCTATCCCAGAGACTTCCCATACTCTAGAACAGGCTACCCATCTATGTCAAGCAAAGTTCTTCATTAGCACTCTTCAAGAAAAATCTTGATGAGTGGATGGGAAATAGGAAATACACCCTGGGGATCACTTCTGTGTCTCTGCTCGTCAGTGGCACAGGAAAATAACTTTCTTGGGTGGCGTAAGCCAGGGAACCTTGTTGGCTAGACTTGCATAGGCCCTTGGGCCGATAGCCTAGTACCTACCTATGAACCTATAAGAGGCTCAAAGGTATAGATCAGGGGGTGAAGGTTGGTGGGAGTATAAATTGTTAGAAATGCTTTAGTTGTGTTAATTTTGGTGGACTACAAAAAATAAGCATAATTGTTATCAAAAGTGTAGTGATTCAATGATATTGGTTCATTCTCAAGCTCAAACGTAATACAAAAACAGGAATAGGAACATACTTGTATTACATTGCACTTAAAGCTGTTTGCTGTTTTTACAGAATTTTACAACATGTACAAGTTGTTTCACTAAAGTCGCTCATTTTGTGATTGTAACAGTCACTTGGCGGTTATTGTGTTAGACTGTACCTTACTCAAGTTAAACTAAGTGTCCTCCCTGTGTTTTTCTACTTTATTCCCACTTTTACATTAAATTACAGTTTTCAATCTGTTTCACAAATGTTGCTTACATTGTATGTTTTATTGTCACCCAACTATTATCATGACAGACACACAGCCAAATTCAGTAAACACTAAATGGTTCTTTTCTGCCAATGTACACATGGTAACAAAGAGTTTTAGATTCAGTAAGTGCCGTGTAGAGGAGAGGAGTACCGCGCAAACAAGGTAAACACAGTGACATGTTAATTACAGCATAAGCAGCTGAACTGCATGCTAATCAACCAATCCATCGTGGTGGAGCTATTCAACAAGCTATAAAGCAACCATGTAGACTCAGTGCTGGTTTTCCCTGGGAATTCCAAAACCTATTGGAATACAGCCATGGAAAGGAGTCTACATGGAAAGAATGTTAGGGGCTGCTGCTGCTTTAATTCATTTGTATGTGCAACAGGCTGAGGCCTATGCTGCTGCTGCTGTCAATAGACCTAGGCCTAGGAGAAAAGTTTCAGGCCCCATTTAACTTTTCACAACCAAAATTATGTGGGAATTGTAGAGCATTACAGGATGGATAGGGACACACTACAGGAACTCTGCAACCTCTGCCATCCTCAACTCAGAGCCAGTGCCAACCGAGGGGGACTCATCCCAGTGGAGACAAGATATGTGTAGCACTTAGATTCTTAGCTACAGTTACCTTTCAGAGACCAACAAGGGACATGCTGGGGGTGTCACAGGCAACAGCATCCAGGATCCTCCATCAATTCCTGAATGCTATGGTTAAACATGCCAGTGACCACATATATTTTCCCCGTACTCCTGAGAGAGGGCCAGAAATATGCAGAAGTTCTACCATGTAACACACTACCCTGAAGTACTAAGTGCCATAGATTGCACAAATATAGAAATGAAGGCATCACCCAGGGAACATGGTAGGCTCTACATAAACAGAAAGGGCTACCACTCTATTAACTGCCAAGGTGTGTGTAATGCCAAGGGAATCATCTTGAAAGTGTGCATTGGCAACCCTGGCAGTTATCATGATTCACATATCTGGCATACCTCCCAGCTGATTTTTGCTGGGGGGATATCCCACAGGGTCATTTTCCAGAGGAATGCAAGTTATTTAGTGGCACCATGGCTGATGACACCTATCAGAAATGCACACACACCCACTGAAGAATGCCATAATGAGGCACACATTCAAACCATAAATGTCATAGAGCGCGTGTTTGGGCTGCTGAAGTCACGGTTCTGGTGCTTAGATACATCCCACCACCAATGTCAAGGTCACCACAGCCACACGCAGATAAGGAGTCAGAGGGGGAATGACCAGCTGCTGTGGGTGTAGGTAGACATAGGCATGCTCAATATGCACATTGGCTAAGAGACAATGCATAGCACACTCACAACCTAGGGGCCTAAAACCTTTCTCCTACACAAGTGCATATAGTAACATTGATGCCAGGCAAGTCTCATAAACTTTACCTCTCCATGTATTGGCTGTGTAGTGTTTGCATCAGACAGAGTCAGCCCTGAACTAAAACTGTGGCAGCTGTTGCATTTACAAGGTAAGTCTTGAACCTGTAGTGTGTTGTGTAATAATATGAATAAGTGACATATCCTTGTATTTCATTACTTGGTATGGTAAGAAAGTAAAAGGTGGGAGATTTGTACAGAAATCACCTTAACATTTGACAGCAGAGACATATTTGAGTTATATGTGTCCATTTTTAAGAAGTAGGCCTCAGGCATCAAATATTCATTCAGTCATACCCCTCAGAAGTCCTGATGATCACTGCAGGTCCTCAGTTTAGCACCAGACATTTTGTACTGGAAAATCATTAAAAAGAAAAGTTAGAAAGTAATGATACACATCGCAGTTTCTGACTGCACAACTCTCACAAGATCATTCAGTATAAAGTTGAGAAATTTTGATGTGATCAGCTGTCTAACTTTCCAAGGTGAATATAGGTCAAAAGTACAATAACCAGTTCAACACCACAAATGCAGATATACTAAGCAATAGGTCTGCTATGTACCCTGAGCATCAGGCACAAAGCTTATGTATCCCTGCATCCAAAAGATAAACAGGGATATGGCACAGTTATCATCACTTGCACATGGTATTGTGTGTGGGGTGCAGGAAGCCTAGGCTGACACAAAATGTCAGTCAGTGTGTTTGAGCAAGAAAGAGAAGCAGGCAAACATTTGGATAAACCAACAAATGGACATTGAAACAAAATGAGTTTTAAGCTGCATGGCTGAACCATGTAACTGTTGTTTGTGTGTCTGTATGGGTTCCTCGGGTGAAATTGGTGCATGAGTGTGCTAGCTCTACATCTTGGTATGTCAGACCGGTGTGAGCTAGGCATGATAGAGGTAGCAGTTTATTGCTGTCATCCCCGACCATGAGAACTGGCTCTACCAGGAGTTGCACTGGCACATCCATGTCCACAGTCAGATGCACTGTTACTACCTAAACATGACTGATGTCTGCTGGATGAGCTCCTTTTATCAGGATGCCCAGGACCAAGACCCGATGGTCTGCCATGTCTGGGTGCGGAGAGCTCACCCACTGATGGAGTAGTGAAAGTATTGCCACTATGGAAGCATGATCGGCCACTGCCACATTGGCTAACAGCAGATGATATGGCTGACCTATGCCCACGAGGATGCTGTTACCCTCCCAGCAGACATTCCATCACAGGCAATGCTCATTCAGTGACAGACACCCCTCATTATAACACAGACACCCCACATTCCAACTTGTCATTCATCTGATCCATTGAATTGGCAACATGGTGAAGGCAGTCACACATGTCAGCCTGTGCCACATCTACAATCCTGAGCATTTGTCTTGAGCATCTATGGGAACATGCCTGTGCCTCCATAATGGCCCTAAACATATGTTGAATGTCATGGGAAGAGACACTTGGGGCAGGTGGAGGAGGAACAGCAGGCCTCCTCTGAGCACCCCTAACAACCCTTCTTTGTGGCACCTTGCCCACACCTTGGCTATGGCCACAGTCAACAGGCACTGAAGCAGCAGTAACCACACTTCCCTGATCAATTGTCTCACCTTCCACTTGTCCAATATCTGTGTGCTCACTGGAATGGGTAGGCATAGGCCTAGTGGCTGTGTCTGATGCAATTGCAAGGGATGGCTGTATCTCAAACTCAGCCTCAGATTCAACCTCCGCACACCTGACTGTGTCTCTCTTTGGTCACCATTATCATAAGAGTCTGCTGATACACTGACATCAGGTAGCAGAGGCCCCACACTTTTACTGTCATGATCACTTGTGATGAAAAGCAACAAACACAGGAAATGATTAATACTTACATTACTATAGTCCAATATATGCTAACAAAGTAACAGTGGTGCCACTGTTACAGACAGTACAGCAATACACACAACAGGCTTGACATCAACATCACACACTAAAGCATTTCTTTAAATTGTTTTGCAGTGCTGACATAGAAATGTCTGTCTTACCATCTGCAGATGGTATTATTTATTTATTTAATTAACATTTGTTTACCAGGAAAATCCGACTTGGAATGAAGCCAATTTTCAGCAGAGGCCTTGAGAAGAAATGTTCCAGATGCATGTCTTTGAAATGTGGAAGGAAACTGGAGCACCCAGAAGAAACCCACGTGAATGCAGGGAAGACATGCATACTCCACACAGAAGGCACTCCCGCCAAGAATCAAAGCAAGATAACCTCCTGCTGTGAGGCAACAATGCTACCACTGCACCAGTGCACCCTCCTCCTTTGCAAGCCACGTGGTCCTGAAGAATTAAGCAAAAGGTAAGGGCAACATCATCACAATTAACGATAACACAGGGGGTAATACTTTCACCTCTTTATGTCCATTAACTATACTTTCAAAGAGAACTTGGCTGACAACTCTAACCTTAGCTAATCAATCAGAATGTGTTGTTAACTGCAAAAATCTTCAATCCCTCCAAAAAAAATTCTTGTGAGACAGAAGTGACATATTGATTTCAGTTGTTTTAGTCTACAACAGTATTCAGCTGTTGAAATAATAAACCCAACCTGGAAGGTCCTCCTGGCATATGTTGCGTCCTTGACATTCTGGCACAGATGTCCAGTACATGCTGTTCTGCACTCTCCTGAAAGCTGTCTGGATCCCTGAGAGTGGCAGGAGCTCTCCATTCGGTGTTAATGGTGGCTTCATAGTAGGTGCTCCCCCAGTAACCATCTGGTCATGACCTACTGTACCTGCTCTCCTCCATGCAGATGTGATCATGTCAGTGGCACTGTGGGGCACCTACTCATATGTCTTGCCGAGGCCAACCACAGCATTAACATCATCCAAAATCTGGTGCGAAATTTGCATTCTGCATGCCATATCTCCTTGTCCCCTTTCAGGCAGGAAGGTATCCTGTTGCCTAAAGGCATCCATTATTACCTGATTGTCAACATCTGAGAATGGGGGTTTCTGAGGATTAACATGCCTGGGTGGCATACTCATAGGTGTCCTAAAAGACAACAGAAGGATAGTACAGATAAGTATCACATAACTACAAAATAACTGTTCCCAGAATGGTACCCAGTCAATATTACCCACTGGAGAAACATAAAACAGTCTAGAAATGTGAAATATTAACAACAGGCAGGATGCAAAACAAGAAGAGTAACAAGAGCAACATATCCTTGTCTGTGTTATAGCAGTAACTCAGCTCCCCCCTCCAAAACAAAGAACAAGCAAATTACATATTTTGCTAACAAACCATCTTAGAAATGATAAAAGTGCTATCAAAGAAACTGTCTCTGAAACATGTGTACGTGTTTATCATAAATAATTCTATTTTAAAGTATTGGTAATCCTGTTCCTGTGAAATGCCTTGACAAACATGCCCTCGGCATCAGTACACTTCTAAGTAGTGCAATCAGATAAAAGTGTAACAGCCTTTACTTCAGATGTTTCTTTAGTACATTATACAGCATATGCAGTATATAGCTGACATAATGCAAGCATACCTTCTGAAGTTCAGTAATCCTCTATGCAAATATATCCAAAGAAATAGCATATGTTCAGTGTTTTTCCACATAAACAAATCTCTTCATCATCAGTTTGCCTAGTTACACGGTTGTTTTTTTATAACAGTTTAGATTCTGGGCTGTTAGCATGGTGAAGATGCAAATGAGGTGTGAACTGATTACAACTGCTGAATCCCAAAATACTTGGATCCATATAGGAAATGTAAACATAGTACAGAGACTCCCTCAGTGTTTGTTTTTAATAGATTGCAACTGTGAATGATTACTGGTTGGGAGAAGGAAAACACAACAGCGATGCAGGCTGCCTTACATCCAGTGGGTGTGTCAGGTTAGATCTATAAAGTGTTGGATGTAAGGTTGGAAATGTAACTAACGAGAACACAAATCAAAGGTTGTGTGCCTTAACATACAAGTTGCCTTCATTTGTTGGCAACTGCATATGCTATTATTTCCAGTTATTATCTTCACACAATTTAAGGCCAATGATACAGAATGGCTTATAGACTGTATGTCTCAGATCACTGGTGAGATAGCTGAAGAATGACCAATAAACACAGAGAGGGGAGACAGAGCTCTATATTTGCAATAATCACAACAGGTTGTGTGATTACTAAGTGCACTGCATCCAAATATAACACATGTACTAATAAAAGTTATATAGTTTGATATCACTGTAGATGATGTTGCAGTTGGTTGTGTGTAGAATGATTTCAGTGCCTTGCTGCAAAGCTGTTTGTGTGGCAAAGAGGGATAAGACACTCATGTGTTCTGAAGGTTCATTGGAGTGAGACTTCAAATCAAATCTGATCTATGTTGACATATCTCATGTGAACCATCATTTTCTAGAGTGCATGTCATAGACTGAGTTTTCCTTATTTCATCTACTTGCCCTTTTTTTCCTTTCCTGTCTTTTTTTTTAATTATTGCTTGTGTTATTTTTTTTTTCTGTCCTCTGTTTGTGCAATGTGGCAATCACAGGAATGGAGGAAACGAATGGCAGGCTTGGCTGTGTTTATCTTGTTTGCACAAAGCATGGCAGTGCACAAACTGGACAACAGGAGCACCCATGAAGCAGATGGGACCCAGAGAGCCAAGAATAGAAACCAGATACATTCAATTAATTCTAATGGACAGCACACAAACCTGCTAAGCGGAGTTACATGACACTTAACAGACAGACCTTAAGAATAATTATTAAATTATGGAATGTTATGTAACTAGTCCTGTGTCAGCAGGTGTAAGTGTAGGGCTGGAGTACAAATGGTCCTAGGTTCTAGTACAGGGTATGCAACCTTTTTTACTGTTGTGGCATTACAAGTGATAACAATGAAGTGAAACATTGGCAAATGCTATTTTTAATTTCTTGTGGCAACAGGTGCAAGTGTAGGACTGTCATATGCATGGTCCTGGGACCTAATACAGAATATTCTATACACTTTTACTGTTGTTCCACTTCCCATTATATTCACTCTCACTTATTGTATAACACTTTAGATAGTGAAGCTGATCTTAATTGTATGTATGAGGGATGAGACACTATTATTGTGTTATCAGATTAATCTTCCAATTGCAATTATTTCATTCCTCATTGCTTCGTACTGCTGTTGTCTGAGCACCATTGTGCAAATGCGTTGCATGGTTATGTGCACTCCAGTAAATGTGATAACTGGAATTGATGGGAAAGCATCAGTATCCATTGCTCTAGATCTGCTAGTAGATAGACATGGCTGGTGTTTGTGGGGAAGGTGCCAGATTTATCGCACAGAGGTGGGGTGTCCAGGATATTTATTGGACTACTAGTAAAGCACCACAACCAAAGGCTTCTGCAGGGGGACTATTCTGGCTCCCAGTACAAGTCTGAGGTGTGAGATAGTTTAGCCCAGGCTGCATCTAGTGCCACTAGTATCCTGTGCACTGAAGAGCAATGTAGGCATCATTTTAATGACCTATAGAGGAGGAAGAGGGATACTCTTGACCACTGGATCGAGGAATTTAGGACCAAGGATATCCCACATCTGTGTAAATGTCAAGCAAAGAGAGTCTTGTAAAACTTAGAAAGCTGAATGTAGGCCAGACTGGTATGCATAATGGTCTTCTGTTCTTTTTTTTTCTTTCCCCAGCTGCCAGTGATCAGGAGTTCAATGTCCAGGTCCACGGGCCTAGATTGGAGAGACGGAGGGAAGCAAGTGGTATGTATGCAGCAGAAGACAAGTGTTATTGTAGCATTAAAAGTTAAAGATAGTTTTTTTGGCATTTTATAGAGTTGTATCAAATTAAGCATGCTTATCCCAACTGTAAATGCTAATATGCATGCATTAGTCTGCAGCACAAACCCATTGTAAGAGTTCAATATTAGACTTTAGCAATAGATCCCTTCACATTTTGGGCTCCATGTTTGCACAAGGATGCACATCATGCACCAATGTGGAGCAACAGTGAGTGGTGGCAAAATGATGTGGTTACCTCCATGCAATGGCACTTAACCCTGCTGCTCTATGCCAGCATTAGTTATGCATGTACTATAAAAAGTTCATGTTATTGCATTATAAATATTTAAATAAAAGTATTCAATAGACCTGGATTTGAACCCAGTACTATCTGGGCCCAAAAAAGAATGAATCAACCCATTAACTTGTGTTGCCACAGAGTCAGTTAACCCACGGGTGTTGCATAGACTCAGTACTGTCAGAGTTTAGCACTGCAGCTTGCGTTTGCACACTGCTTATCTATGCACAAACATGTGTATCTACACTTTACCAACAATCGCTCAAACCCACTGATTACCACACTGTGGAAAAGTAAATAATATTATGTATTACTGCTGTTTACTATCCATTTCCTGTCCATGACATGAAATTGCATATGAAAATATTACAAACTAAAGGCCCTGTCTAACAATATGTCTTATATTTACAGCACAGCCATGTGTTGCCACCCCCAAGCACTGCAACCCTGGTGTCTCATTACTTTTTCCAACCATATATCATCTACACTACAGAAAGTAAAATCAGCTGTTGTCTGATAGGCAATACACATCAATCTGGTATCATGCAGAACTAGAACTATTAACCCATAAGCCTAACAAGTTTTATCTGCAAGGCTAGGGAAAGAATCAGCATCCTTGGCACACTTGAGCAGACCCATTCTGTTTTTGTCAAGGTTTAGATCTTGCTTATTGAATCTTGTGGACTTCTTTGATACTGACCGCAAAGACCTGGATGAGGGATAACAGGTCAGACCGCCTATTTTGAGTTATCCAAGGCCTTTGACACTATCCCGCATTCATGTCTCATAGTGAAGATCTCCTAGCTGGGAACTAGGCAATACAGTACTAGATGGATAGCCAATTGGCGCACTGACAGAACACACACTTTCAAAGTTGGGGACTGCACCTCCACCACTAGTCCACTTACCAGTGGAATACGACAAGGATCTGTGCTGGGCCCTCAACTGTTTGAAAACTACTTTCCTGAAGTGCAGGCAACAGTAGATAGCCCGTGGTTTACCAGATTTACAGATGACACACTCATATAGAGTTTCCCATAATGGTAACATATTACATAAGGGGCTGACACAGACAAATGATTAGTGCCAAACTCATGGACTGAACCTTAAAGCAAACAATGCCTCATTGTTCCCTTTGTCAATGAAGTATCCCTGCTAATTGTGATATATATTGCACCCTTCTAAGCTCAAACACAGTACTTTGATACTTGGGAACACATCTTGATAAGAATCTACACTTTCATCATTATTTCATAGGTTCATAGGTTGGTACTAGGCTATCGGCCCTAGGGCCTATAAAAGCCCAGCCATAACAATTCCCTGGATATTTCTTCTCACAATATTTACTTCCCTGGACCCCTGTCTAGCAGGGCAAGTGATGTGATCCCCGGGGTGAATTTCCTATCTCCCATCCAGTCGTCAAGGTTCCTTTCGAAGAGGGCCAAAGAGGCACTCTGCTTGACATGTATGGGCAGTCTATTCCAGAGTCTGGGGAGTCTCTGGGTCAGGAACCTATCCCTCCAGCATGTTTTGTTTATTGTGATGACAAGGTTTAGATCCCTGGAGCGTGTGGCTCTGAGGGATTGGGATTTCTTTAAGTGGAGCATGTCCAACAGCTCTGGGTTTGACATGGCCTTGTATGTTAAGCAGAGATCGCCTCAGAGTAGATGATATGTGACAGAGTATAGCTGGAGTTTTTTTAGATGGTCAGCATAGGGCATCTGCTTTAGGCCTGTGATTCTTTTAGTGAGGTATTTCTGCAACCTTTCCAGTTGTTGCAGATGTCTTGAGAGGTACATACCAAACAGGGCATTGTATTCTATAATGGGTCTAATGAGGGATGAGTACAGTGGGACAATGACCTCCTTTTTTCTGGATGAAAAGCCCTTAGTGATGAGGTGTGCCACATAGAAGGATATCCTGATTGTTGTGGCGATGTGGTTATTGAAGGTGAGACCACTGTCCACCTGTGTCCCTAAGTCTCTTATAACACTTTCAGTGTTTAGTGTACTGCCATCTATGTGGTAATTCATGGGTACATGTTTTTTCCCAAACGGGGTAACTATACATTTCTTGCCATTGAACTTGAGCCCATGCCTCTGGCACCAAGCATCTGTTTCTGTAAGGCTCTTTTGTAGAATATCCACATCATTTGGGGATTCAATAATGGCTCCCAGTTTGCAGTCATCTGTGAACTTTGATAGCCAGAGTCCCTTAGTATTGGCCTGTACTTCAGAGAAGTAGATGCCAAACAAGAGTGGTCCCAGGACTGAACCCTGAGGTACTCCACTTGTCACTTGTCTGGAGCTGGATTTGGAGTCGGCTACTGTTCCAGTGTGGGTTCTGTCAGTAAGCCAGTTGGCAACCCATTGAGTGACATATGGATTAATGCCCAGCTTAGTAAGTTTATCTATGATTCCAAAGTGGTGGATGGTGCCAAAGGCCTTGGTAAGGTCCAGATAGTCTGTGTGGACTGCCTTATCCTCGTCCACAGCTCTGGAGACTGATTCAAAGAAGTCAATCAGGTTCAGGAGACAAGATTGGCCCTTCATGAACCCAAACTGGGTGGAGTCCAGTGTTTGAAGGTTGCCAATGTTTTTGTTTATAAGTTCCATGATAATACATTCCATAGCCTTGCAGATCAGGCTTGTCAGACTGATGGGGCAGTAGTTCACAGGATCCAAGGTGGACCTGCCCTTGTGGAGTGGGATAACTGTAGCTGTGTGCGACTCAGTGGGCACGAAGCCTGAGGTGAGGCTATGATTAAACATGACACTTAGGTGAGGTGCCAATTCATTTTGTAGTTCATGTAGTACACAGCCCGGGATGTTGTCTGGTCCCATGGATGCTGTATTTTTAGCTTTGGAGAGTGCAGTTTTTTCCCGCGTGGCCATTATTACTGGAATTTGGCAATCTTTTGGTATTGAGATGGGCCTTTTAGGGGGTGAGAGGGGGGTGAAGTTGTCACTGAATCGGTCTGCCAGGATATTGGCAATATCCTTGGGATCAGTATATTTAATGCTATTCTGTTGTAGCTCAGAGCAGATCTGAGCATTGCCATTTAGATTCTTGACATAGCTATAGAATGCCTTGTGGTTGTCTTTGGAATCTTTGGGAATTTTATTTTCGTAACTAGTTTTGGAGGATTTTATGAGGGATCTCAGCTTCTACTGAAGCTTCTTACTGATGCATCCTGGGATTTTCCTCTTTTCTGCAACAGTTCCTTCTTTTTGTTGTAAAGTGTGTTTATGGCAGGGGACCACCAGATTGGCTTCCTTTTTTTGGAGGAGAGAGTCTTGGTTCTATGTGGGATGGCACAATTCATGCATGAGTGGATGTGCTCGTACAGTGCCTTAGTGTAGGATTCAGCAGTTAAACATTCAGTTCCTGTCTGCAAGGATGTCATAAAGTTTGTCTCTTCTGACTTGAGTAGCATGAAGTTGGCTTTGGAGAAGTTTTTTACGAAGGTTTCCTTACTGGGGGTGAGGGAGGTATGTGGATGTCAAGGGTGATTAGTTTATGGTCAGACCAGGCCAATGAGGGGGTGACCATAGGTGTGGAGTATCGATTTCCCATGTTGGTAATGACCAGGTCTAGGATATTGGAACCCCTGGTGGGAGTATGGATTAGTTGATCCAGGGGGGCTACATTATAAGCACGAAAAGATTAAACCCATCAACGCTCAGATGAGCGAAAATGCCGGTAATCGGACTTGCTATTGGGGGGGGGGCTGCCCCCCACACCCCCTGCTAGCTATATATTCTAACTCCGAGATGGCACTACAGTGAGGAAAGGGCAATATTCCCACTACTTACTGTAACATGACCCCACAATCACACTTTCGATTCCCAGCATTTTCGCTCATGTGAGCATTCGAGGTTTAGTCTTTTCATGCTTATAATATAGACCCGATACAGGGCATTGGAATTTAAGAATTCCAAGAACCGTTGACCAAAGGTGTTGGTACATGAGTAGTTTTCCAGTTAATGGCAGGGTAGTTGAAATCACCACAGTATGGTTGTATCTTAATATTTTTCAGTATGTTTAGAAAGGTGTAGTGAGAATCTTGGGGCACGATGGGGGATCTGTAGCAAGCTACAATTTGGATTGCAGTCTTACCTTGTGTTAGTTGCACCTGGAGAATTTCAGATGCATTGTATTGGGCAACTAGCCTGGTGATGTGAATATCCTTGGTGAATATGGACACTCCTCCACCTTTAGTGTTTCGGTCCTGGTTTGGTGGCCGAAAAGTGTGGTAAGAGTTGTAGCCTGGTATTGCAGGGGTGCTCTCTGGAGCCTTGAACCAGTTCTCAGTTAGTGCACAGATATCAATGTTCTCCATTTTTAGGAGTGCATTTTGAGGTTTAGACTTCTAGCATTGAGTAGCATTGCCTTCAGATTTTTCATGCTTGTACCTGTTACGGCGGTGGTTTTGTCCTTTGAACTTTGCCTAAAAAAGGCACTATAGAGGTGGCAAGAGCCTTAGCCAGTAACCTGAATCACAGGGGCAACAGGTGCAGACCATCTCTGGCAAAGCATCATGGTCTGTTGATCTTATCGTCCCAGGCAGACAGATACTGGATCCCCTTTTAATGACACCAGAAGCTTAGCAAATTGCTGAAGTCAATCATTTTGTCCTTATACTGTGGTATCATTCTGGGCAAAGGCAGGATGCTGCTCAGGGCTAGGGTCATACCTGCCTGGGCCACATGATCTGAGAGCTCTACCATGTCTCTTTTCATGTAGTCCAGGGAGGTATGACTCAAGTCATTTACTCCAACATGGACAATGACAAAGTCATTTTTGTACTTGTTATGGAGTGACTTGAGTGCATGCGTAATGTGGTGGATCCTGGTACCTGACAGGCAGCTGACTGTAATTTTCTCCTTGTTCAGCCTGGTGAGTGGGACATCAGTGTGCCTGACTATAGAGTCACCTATGACTAAAGTGTTGGGTAAGTTGTCTTGCCTTAGGGGCTGTTGTTGGGTGGCACACTGGTATTGCGAGCTATGTGACACTTTGGTTGTGATTGGTGTTTGTTTGCATTTCAGCTTC